>NC_084521.1:170000-417500 GCF_024500385.1 Phyllopteryx taeniolatus | reverse complement strand
GGCATGAAGTCACTGTGTGTTTGCGTGCGCGCCGCAGCTGGTGGTGAAGGTGCGCATGAACGACGGCAGCTCCAAAACCTTGATGGTGGACGAGCGGCAGAAGGTGCGAGACGTGCTGGGCAACCTCTGCGAGAAAACGCACTGCGACTGCAACGTGGACCAGAGCCTGTGCGAGACCAACGCCCAACTGCAGCTCGGTCAGAACAACACGCCGCACACACCCGCCAACGCCACCAGAGGTGGGAAAACAGACATCTTTGAAAGCGTCTTATTACTTTCTCGTCGTCAAGACATGCGAAATGTCGTATAACATCACGTTGAGGAAAAGACTCGCTCATATAGTCCTCCCATGTAAGAGGCAAAGCTGTTTATTTATCACTCCCAGTTGAAGTTGACTGTAAAACAAGAGAATTAAACATTGTATATGTTCTAGGGCTGCAACTCATTTTTATTTTAATAATTCATTCATCAATTTTTGTTTTTTCAATTAACAGATGAATTTGATAAAAGAAATGTTTTTTTATTAAAAAAAACAGGACATTATTTCTAATTGATGATTTGGTTACTGGCTTGGTCCGTAACATGTCAGGAAATCGGCAAAAATCTTGATCGTTGTTTTCCAAAGTAAAAGCAGATGTTTGCAAATGTCTTATTTTGAAAAAAGAAAAAGATCAATTCAGTCTGCTTTCACAGAGGACGGCAGAAATCGGGGAATATCTACAGTTGAGAGGCTGAAATTATGAGCATTTTGACGATTTTAAGTAAACAAGGTCTCGAAACAAAAAAAATTTATTCTCAAAATAGTTGTCAATTCATTTGATAATCAATTACTTGTCAATTAATCATTAAATTGTCGCACCTTTAATATTTCAACACCAAAATGTTCAACTGAACCATATTTCATCTATCAAAAGTCAACTAGCTTAATGCTAACATATAATGTGAAACACAATAGACAGGCTAACAGAAATGAGTATGGATGTTACGGTAGTGCTTAGGCTTCAAACAACCCCCTACTTTACACACACGGTGCAGTGACGCATACAAACAGAACAGACAACAATTCTCACGTGCATCATTTTAAACCCTAATCCAGATTTGAAACCCTACTTTAAAACCCTCACCTTGGCTCCAAACAATAATTTGAAACGCTACTTGAAGATTGAAACCCCAATTTGAACCCTTAAACCTTGAGTGAAACCCGAACCCGTTTGAAAGCCTGATTTCAAACCCGGAACCCTAGCTAGGATTTTAAGCCTGGGTCAGGGTTTCAAACTAAGGTCAAAGTTTCAAATGAGGCTGTGAAGTTGGGTTGAAGCCCAAATTATGGTTCCTTGCTTGAAAATGTTGTTGTTGTGGCACTAGAGAGGACTTTTGAGGACCACGAAAACCTGGTGGAGCCTCTGCTGGCCTGGACCAGGAACAGCGAGAACCAGATCCTCTTTCGGGAGAGTCCAGACAAGTACGAGGTCTTCAAAAATCCACAGGTCAGTACAATCGATCGATCGATTGATCGAGAGAAGTTGCATGCTTGTAGATGGTAAGTAATAAATTCATCGTCTGATCTAATTATGCCACAGAAATTTTTGGGGGGAATATTATTTCGATAATATTAGTCTGAAGTCTAATATTGTACACAGTGAGCTACATATAATCGGTACTGGGGAATAACTTCAGAACTTTAAACCTCTACAATGTCGTTTGTTTAGCACAAGATGTCACCACAGAGACACCAAAGATGACGATATCCGATGTTTAGGCTTCGTTCGTTTTTACGTAGATCACATTTGGAGAAATCAATGATGTACAAAGAAAACAACATTCCTGCTAGTTTGGCAGTAAACAATATGTCATCAAACTGGAGTCAAGCTCGTTAGCGTAGCATAAACAGGAAGTTTACAGGTTTGATCACGTGACGTTCCGCATATCGCGGATTGAAGTTGCTGATATTTTACAAGTTGACCGCCGATAATTCTACACGAGTTGCAGTCTGTAGTTGTTGTTTGCTTTTTTTGTAATAGATTCAAATTATATTTTGGTGAAACAAATGAGATTTGATTTGAAGGCTGTGTGTCGTCTGTGTGCTGCAGACGTTCTACTTGTGGAAGAAGAACAAGAAGGCGTTAAATGCCATGAAGGACAAAGACAAGGAAATCTTGATTCAGGTACAAGGTACTTTTTTTTTTAAATTAAAGTTTAAGTACTGTTGGGGTTCCGTTTCACCTATTTTGCCATTTGACAGCAATAAAAATAGCCTAACTGTCATTCTTTCAACCTAAAATTTAGTGACTTTTTAAAGTGACTCAAAATACATCAAAATGAAAATATTTTCAAAAGCCGTTCTTTTGTACAATTTGACACGTTTCTGCTGATTTAAAATTTACCAGTGTGTGTTAAATGAAGGAAAATGGTGGGAATCTTCAAACTGTACATGCCATGAATGAATTTTTATGCGACAGTGGAGCTTGAAACAGGCCTGAGAACTGTCTGTGTTTCCACCACATTTGCAACAGTGAAAGATGAAAAAAAAGGTACGACTGGTCACGCAATACGTACTAAATAGAAGTTTTTCAAGTTATGAGCTTGTCACTAGGTCAACTTTGGAGTCAACTTCACAACATCTGACCCCCATCAGTTCACATTGGCTACCTCGCAGCGAGGGTCCAGGTACACTTGTGCTTTGGGCAAGTATTATGCCAAACCCAAGTAAGTGAGTGCTGAGATGATGATGCAGACGATATGCAGGGGAGCTCTGCTATTGGTGCGGGTTAGGGACCGGGCTGGACGGCGAATAGCGAAAATTTGCCGACTATTGACGGCCGTTACAATTTTTCTTTTTTACCCCAAAAATCTCGAATAAGCGGGGATTAACTGCCACTAAGTGTTAACAGGGTTGGTTCACCCCCAGAAAAGAAAAACGAAAAAAAAATAGAAAAATTATTATTATTATTTTTTTTTTTATTATTTTTTTATTTTTTATTTTTTTAGTCGGATAGGTCACTCAACTGTACATTGAATTAAAGCTTGAAACACTGTAAAAACAAAGTGAAACTCAATTCAACAAAAGTGTAGTGAAAAAAAATTATGAAGTAAAATTGTATTATTGTATGTTTTAATGCAATACTGTGGAGTGCAATTTTTCTTAAAAAAAAAAAAAACGCATTACAATATGCTGTTGCTAGCCTAATAATCCATTTATTAATGACAGAGATAATTTGCTATAGATAATTATTTAGAGGATATTGTGTGCATGGAAAATGAAAATATGTCAAGGTTACGTCATCTCCACCCAGGAGAACTTCTGCGGTGCGTCCGTCATGGTGCCCGACCTGGAGGGGGTGCTGCACCTCAAAGAGGACGGCAAGAAGTCGTGGAAGCCCCGCCTCTTCCAGCTCAGAGCCTCCGGGATTTATTATGTGCCGAAAGGCAAGACCAAGGTCAGGGTTCAAACGATATAGTGGACCGTGATAGTTCTCTAAAATGTCCACTAAAAATCCCAGATAGTGAGTAGGGAATGAGTGAACCCTTCCCAACGCATCCTTTATCATTCCCGAATCATCCATCCATCCATCCATTTTCTACCGCTTATCCGAGGTCGGGTTGCGGGGGCAGTAGCTTTAGCAGGGACGCCCAGACTTCCCTCTCCCCAGCCAATTCATCCATCTCTTCCGGGGGGATCCCGAGGCGTTCCCAGGCCAGCCGAAGGATGTAGTCTCTCCAGCGTGTCCTGGGTCGTCCCCGGGGTCTCCTCCCGGTGGGACGGGCCTGGAACACCTCACCAGGGAGGCGTCCGGGAGGCATCCGAATCAGATGCCCCAGCCACCTCATCTGGCTCCTCTCGATGTGAAGGAGCAGCGGCTCTACTCTGAGATCCTCCCGGATGACCGAGCTTCTCACCCTATCTCTAAGGGAGAGCCCGGACACCCTGCGGAGGAAACTCATTTCGGCCGCTTGTATCCTGGATCTTGTTCTTTCGGTCACGACCCACAGCTCGTGACCATAGGTGACGGTAGGAACGTAGATCGACCAGTAAATCGAGAGCTTCGCCTTTCGGCTTAGCTCCTTCTTTACCACAACGGATCGATACAAAGTCCGCATCACTGCAGACGCTGCACCAATCTGCCTGTCGATCTCCCGTTACATTCTTCCCTCACTCGTGAACAAGTGAGGGAAGATACTTGAACTCCTCCACTTGGGGCAGGATCTCATCCCCGACCTGGAGAGGCCACGCAACCCTTTTCCGACTGAGGACCATGGTCTCAGATTTGGAGATGCTGATTCTCTTCCTAGCCGCTTCACACTCGGCTACAAACTGCTCCAGTGAGAGTTGGAGGTCACGGCTTGATGAAGCCAACAGAACCACATCATCTGCAAAAAGCATAGATGAAATACTGAGGCCAACAAACCGGACCCCCTCTACGCCTTGGCTGCGCCTAGAAATTCTGTCCATAAAAGTTATGAACAGAATCGGTGACAAAGGGCAGCCTTGGCGGAGTCCAACCCTCACCGGAAACGAGTCCGACTTACTGCCGGATATGCGGACCAAACTCTGACTCCGGTCGTACAGGGACCGAACAGCCCGTATCAGGGGGTTCGGTACCCCATACTCCCGAAGCACCCCCCACAGGACCCCCGAGGGACACAGTCAAACGCCTTCTCCAAGTCCACAAAACACATGTAGACTGGTTGGGCGAACTCCCATGCACCCTCGAGGACCCTGCCCAAGGGTGTAGAGCTGGTCCACTGTTCCACGGCCAGGACGAAAACCACACTGCTCCTCCTGAATCTGAGATTCGACTTCCCGGACGGACCCTCCTCTCCAGTACCCCTGAATAGACCTTACCAGGGAGGCTGAGGAGTGTGATCCCCCTGTAGTTGGAACACACCCTCTGGTCCCCCTTCTTAAAAAGGGGGACCACCACCCCAGTCTGCCAATCCAGATGCACTGTCCCCGATGTCCACACGATGTTGCAGAGGCGTGTTAACCATGACAGCCCTACAACATCCAGATCCTTGAGGAACTCCGGGCGAATCTCATCCACCCCTGGGGCCTTGCCACCGAGGAGCTTTTTAACCACCTCGGTGACCACAACCCCAGAGATAGGAGAGCCCGCCTCAGAGAACCCAGACTGTGCTCCCTCACGGGAAGGCGTGTCGGTGGAATTGAGGAGGTCTTCGAAGTATTCTCCCCACCGGCTCACAACGTCCAGACTCGAGGTCAGCAGCGCCCCATCCCCACTATACACATTGTTGATGGTGCACTGCTTCTCCCTCCTGAGACGGCGGATGGTGGACCAGAATTTCCTCGAAGCCGTCCGGAAGTCTTTCTCCATGGCCTCACCGAACTCCTCCCATGCCCGAGTTTTTGCTTCAGCGACCACCAAAGCTGCATTCTGCTTGGCCAGCCAGTAACCATCAGCTGCTTCAGGAGTCCCACAGGCCAAAAAGGCCCGATAGGACTCCTTCTTCAGCTTGACGGCATCCCTCACCGTTGGTGTCCACCAATGGGTTCGGGGATTTCCACCACGACAGGCACCAACCACCTTACGGCCACAGCTCCGGTCGGCCGCCTCAGCAATGGAGGCGCAGAACATGGTCCACTCGGACTCTATGTCCCCACGCCTCCCTCGGAACATGAGCAAAGTTCTGTCGGAGGTGGGAGTTGAAAGTACTTTTGACAGGGGATTCCGCCAGACGGTTCTGATCGGGGGGCCGTTCCTCCCAATCACGCCCTTGCAGGTCTCACTGTCATTGCCCACGTGAGCATTGAAGTCCCCCAGCAGAACGATGGAGTCCCCAACGGGAGCGCTCTCCAGCACCCCCTCCAAGGACTCCAAAAAGGGTGGGTACTCTGAACTGCTGTTTGGCGCATAGGCACAAACAACAGTCAGGACCTGTCCCCCCACCCGAAGGCGGAGGGAGGCTACCCTCTCGTCCACCGGGGTGCACCCCAACATACAGGCGCTGAGCCAGGGAGCAATAAGTATACCCACACCTGCTCGGCGCCTCTCACCGTTGGCAACTCCAGAGTGGAAGAGAGTCCAACCCCTCTCGAGAGGACTGGTACCAGAGCCCAAGCTGTGTGTGGAGGCGAGTCCGACTATATCTATTCGGAACTTCTTGACCTCACACACCACCTTGGGCTCCTTCCCTGCCAGAGAGGTGACATTCCACGTCCCTAGAGCCAGCTTCTGCAGCCTTCGGCCACCGCCCAGCTCGCACTGCACCCGACTCCTATGGGCACCTCCCACAGGTGGTGAGCCCATGGGAAGGGGGACCCACGTTACCTTTTAGGGCTGTGCTGGCCCTGCCCCATGGGTGCAGGCCCGGCCACCAGGCGCTCGCCTTCGAGCCCCACCTCCAGGCCTGGCTCCAGAGGGGGGCCCCGGTGACCCGCGTCCGGGCAAGGGAAACCTGAATCCATTTATTGTACTGGTCATAGGGGTTTTTGGAGCTGTGGTTTGTCTGGTCCCTCACCTAGGACCTGTTTGCCATGGGTGACCCTGCCTGGGGCATAAAGCCCCAGACAACTTAGCTCCGAGGACACACAAACCCTTCCACCACGATAAGGTGACAGCTCAAGGAGGGGATTCACAAATCACTACATTTTTATATCGTGGACTATGTAGTTGATTCGAGGCCTGAAACGATCAATCGAATACTCTCCCATCACTATCTCAGGATTTTTACACAGTGGAAAAAATAGTTGACTCTAGTGCTGAAATGATTAATGGAATACTCCCTAATCACTATCTTGGGATTTTTATATAGTGGACAAAATAGTTGACTCAAGTGCCGAAACGATTGATCTAATACTCTCGTCACTATATTGGGATTTTCATATAGTCAACTATATAGTTGACTCTCGTATTGAAAGGATTCATTGAATACTTTCAAATCACTATATCGCAAAAGACGTTTGATTCCCAACACAGCTGTGCTCATTTTCTTTGTTTCCCTCCTCAGTCATCTCGTGACCTGGTCTGCTTTGTGCAGTTTGACAACGTCAACGTTTACTACGGAAAAGACTTCAGAGCCAAACACAAAGCGCCCAACGACTTTTGCTTCGTGCTCAAAGTAAGGCGTCGACACTATGACCACAAACAACTTCATTTAGTGCGTGTCGGTTACGCAAGTCTACTAATTAATCGGCCAGCTGCTTTGATCGGCCGATTTAAATCCTTTTAAAATTGGCAAAAAATCTGCCAATTATTTTGCCTTTTTTGGAGGGGGGGGGGGGGGGGTGTTTCTTTGAATTTCATTATTTTATGTTGTAATGTCAGAATGAGAATCATAATGTGTTAAAAAATAGAAATTGGCAAAAATCAGCCGATTTCAAAGGGGCTAATATTGTCCGATTAATCAAGTTAAAATCGGCCCAAAATTCGGATAGTACTTGATTTATTTATTTATTTTGCTTGTTGTAATGTGTAACAAAAATCTATTTGAAAAGGGCTAATATTGGCTGACTAAATTAAGTAATTTACTTGTAGTACTTTGCGTCAAGGCTATTTGTGTGTGTGCGCAGCATCCTCAGATCCAGATGGACTCGCAGTACATCAAGTACTTGTGCTGCGACGATGCTTGGACCATGAACCTCTGGGTCACTGGAATACGCATTGCAAAGGTATTTAGTATAATAATTATTATTATTCTGATAATAATGATTTATCGTTATTAATTTCACATTATTTAAAAATGTGCGTCTGGCAGTACGGCGCCACCTTGTACGAAAACTACAAAACGGCTGAGACGAAGGTGGCCGTCGGTTCCGTGTGGGCCGACCGCAGTGTCACGTCAAGCCAAAGTAAACACGCACATGCACACACTCAATATGTGTGCAAGTCAAATAAAAAATAAAAATATTAAAATATTTCTGTGCTCACAGACCAATCACAGAGCCAGGTGGCCAACGGACACGCCCCCAAAACTCAAGCTTCTTCTCAGGTACGCGTGACGACACTCGAGTGCTTTGGGATTTCTTTTTTTACGGATACTGTGATAGTAAGTTAAAAAAGATATTGGCAACGACACAATTAGCCTAATGATCGATCACGTGGCTTGAGAGTCGAAACGAGCCAAATGTTTCCGAAGGCAGCGATTCCATTCAGAATCCTTCCTGACTCTCCAATCATTACAAAGGATTTTTTAGGGAACAATCTAGGTCAGCTGTATCATTACTAAATGAAAGAAATAATATAATGAAAAAAATAATTGTTTAAAATGAATAGTAAATACAATAAAATAAGGTAATTATGTTAAGTCCTATAAAACATTTGACTTTTTATTTTTTATGAATTGATCCAAAATCACATATTACATGGAAAATGTTTCATGCTCATTTTTGATTTCTTCTCCCTTTTTCTGGAAATGACTTGAGTCTGGCTCCTGATTGGCTGTGGTGTGTTAGGGTTATAGCGCCCCCTGCTGCTTTGGCATACACTTAACAAGTCTGTCAATGCACAGATGCAGATGTATTTGAGTTCATTTGAAACCCAAACCCTGTCTGGAAAAGATCATTTAAAACATTGTCTCAAAACCCAAACCTGAACGCTTTATCTTGTCTGGAAACCCTAATTTGGGTAATTCGTTTTTTGAGCATAATTTCACCTCTTTGGTTCTTTTCAGGACAACAAAATGCCACCTGCACCTCCTCCACCTCCCCTACCAGGCGGCGCCTCCCCCCCACCGGCAGCACCTGACCGCAGCTTCCCTTGCCCTCCTCCCCCCCCCCCTCCCGAGCAAATCTTTCCCCAAACCCGTCCCCCAAGCGCGCCGCCTACCGACCAACTTCCCGCCGCCTCACGCCGCCATGGGTGACCTCCCGCCTCCCCCTCCCCCACCAACCATCGACGACTCCCCGCCGGACTTTCTCCCCCCGCCTCCTCCGGCATCCAATTTTGGCTTGCTGCCACCTCCTCCGCCACCCGTGAAGACTCTACCGCCTGCCCTGCCTCACGTGAAGACTCTGCCGCCTCCCCCTCCGAGTTTCAAAACCTCGGACCTCCCGCCGCCGCCTCCTGATCCCGGATTTCTCTCTCCTCCACCTCCGCCTCCGCCGGCCGCCGCAGCCCCCCTGAGGGCTTCGGTGAGGCTTTCTGGGTCGGTGAAGAAGATGCCGCCGCCTCCGCCGAAGAGGACGACACCTCTGCATGGCGGCGACGGCGGAGGCGACTTTATGTCAGAACTGATGCGCGCCATGCAGAAGAAGCGTGACCCCCAATAATTCAGTTGACGGTTTTGCCTTCGGCCAATTTGAAGCCGACGTCGTTTGCAAGATGTGTATATAGACGGTTCGTGTCACATTTACATAAATGTAAGAAAAAAATGCTCAATCTAAAATAAATGTAAATAACATATCTCAGTGACAAATAAAATGCTGAAAAAATATGTGCAATACCTTTTGAGAGTGCACAAGTCAAAGCGTTTGGTAAGTATCTAAAAATGTTATTATACACCCTGAAACACAATTGTTTGTCAATCTGCCTGCTCAGGCTCCTCATCCTCCCTGGACCTAGTTTGCCCCGCCCCCGACCAGTTACTTGGGAAACACCTGAAGGTGTGGCTCATTGCAATCAGAGCGCCTGCTGAATTTAGCAGCGGTACACTCACCCAGCACGACAAGGGTACGGCGTCGTTCGATATCAAAAGAAAACGACTTGTTGCAGCTGTGCAGGAAGAAAATGCAACCTTTCAACTTGCAAGGACAGCTGGTAAGCGGGAGAGCTCTTGTGATTCACTTGTTCATTTCGCATTGCCAAAGTCAAATGCATCATTTACTTAAGACACTGCAATTCTATCAGAAATGAAAATCTTCCAAATGTATTGCAAAAGACAAAAAAAGCAAACAATTTATGGAATCCAGTTTAAACCTTGTTAGGGTGGATCTTGGCACCTTGGGGTGGCCGAACCTCACTGACCAAGGGGAAAATGACAATATTCAAGAACAATGCAAATGTTGGGAATAATGCAAAATATTACACCATAAAAACAAAAGAAGGAAAAGATGTAGAATACAATTACAAATCAGTACAAAATTATTACAGAATAAACTACAAAAAAACTATTTACCTAAAAGAGCAAAGGAAGGAAAAGGAAAACATTTATTAGACAAGGAATATTACAAAAAGTTACAAATTAGTTCATAATAAATTACAAAATACAAATTTAATAATAAGACTAATAATAAAATGCACCAACCTAACCACATATTAGTCCAAAAAACAAAAGGAAAACATTTACACAAAATAAAGAAAATACAAATAAGAATAAATTACAAAATACAAATTGAAAAGTGAACAAATATGACGAGCATACTTGATGCCAAAAAAGTCGACAGTAACGTTTGGTGAAGGCTCCACATTCTGGGGCCGCCCGTACTCTTAATGGACTGCAATTAGTGCATAAATATATGGTCGAAAAACTCCAAATCACTGGTTTGTACTTTATTACGCAAATAAATATATATTGACTAAACTAAGACGTATATCGTATGTATTTAACGAGTGAAATAAAATGTTTGACCGTACACTGATGGTAGGAAGCTAGTTAGCTGTTAGCAATGTCAAACGGGGAGGTCAGTGTAAGCTAAATCCCGTTTTTTTTTTTTTTTTTTTTTTTTTTTTTTAGAAACTATACGTTGTTGTGCCGGTCAGAGTTAGTTTACAATGGGCTATCTAGTAGCAGACTTGGCTTACAGTCGAAAAGAAAGTACTGTACTGTATTTTGTTTCGCACGTTAGCTTGTAGCACAGCATGGGTAGACCGCATTGAGCGCTGAATTGTACGTGGGCATCGCCGCCATGTTGGATGAGGCGCGATGCAGACTCCTCCTCCCCTTACTTCTTGGCAGCTGACGCAAAGTTGAAGCTTTGCAGTTTCACAGAACGATTTCCTGAGATGTGGGCAGGTACGAGATTACGTCACGCCGACATCTGATCCGCTCATTTCGCGAGCCTATGCCGTTTATTTGACAAAACCGCAAAGATGTCAAATAATAAAAAACATTGTTGACTCCAGTCTAGTTTAAAAAAGCAGCATTGATAGAGGTTCTTCTGACCTGAGCCCACAGGAAGATGGCGACACAGACGTCCGTCTTGAGCGCCTGGACTGTGGACTCGCTCTTGTCCGACTTGGAACAAAGTCCTGTTTTGACTTGGAATTTGGTGGCAGAAGGAACCGAAGCGAACCTTAAAAGAGGACACGCCCTGCTGCAATGTGATTGGAGGTCGCGTTGTCTCGTCTGTATCAGTGAAATGTGGTAAACCGTGCAATTTTTCACTAGCGGTCCCAAAATGGCTCTTCACCCACCAGTTGAGAATCACTTCTCCAAGATCTCGCTTGCCCAGAGACTAGTTTGGCGACTCGGAGGGCGCCTCGAGTCTGCGCGACGTCTCCCGGAAACGAGTCGGGTCATCAGAGAGTCGCAGTGAAATCGAAAATGTTGGCTTGCATTTGAGACCTTTTGGCCAATCCTCAATATGCTCACTAAGAGGAAAACGTTCACGTCGCTTCATGTCACAAAACTGCAATCAGTCATCACAAACACGTATGTGGACATGTCTACCTACGCCCGTGTCAACCTGTGAAAATATCAGAACGATCGCCCCAAGACTTTGGATTTTATGGACACGCAATCATCCTCTTTTGATTGAAAGAATATAGATATTCTGCACATGGTACTATATTTGCGACGTCCGGCGAATTGGTCGCGACGTGTTCTGGAGACGTCTCCGAGACGTCTTTCCGGCGAGAGCGCCGAGGTTATTTTGCTTTCTCGTGTCGCTCCGCAACTGACGGCTGTCGGCGCTCTCGGCGACGTCTCTGCAGTGAAGAAAAAGCCGTCAATTGTCCTCAGGTGCGAACGCGTCGTTCGTGTGTCATCGTCTCGGGTCCGTCCGTCGTCGTGACGCTCGGGCGTTGGTCTTCCTGATGGCGATGACCAATCAAACCTCTTCAAACTGGAGAACTCTGGAGTTGTCACATCAAGAGTTGTGTCAACCGTCGAGACCTTCAAGTTCCTGGGAATTACAATCTCTCAGGACCTGAAGTGGGCGACCAACATCAACTCCGTCCTCAAAAAGGCCCAGCAGAGGATGTACTTCCTGCGGCTTCTGAGAAAGCACGGCCTGCCACCGGAGCTGCTGAGACAGTTCTACACAGCGGTCATCGAATCAGTCCTGTGTTCTTCCATCACAGTCTGGTTTGGTGCTGCTACAAAAAAGGACAAACTCCGACTGCAACGGACAATAAAAACTGCTGAAAGGATTTTCGGTACCCCCCTAACCAACCTTGAGGACTTGCACGCTGCCAGAACTAAGACAAGGGCGTGCAAAATCCTCTCCGACCCTCCGCACCCCGGTCACCAGCTCTTCCAGCTCCTTCCCTCAGGTAGGCGCTACCGGTCAATGCAAAGTAGAACTAGTAGACATTCCAACAGCTTCTTCCCTCTTGCAATCAACTTCTTAAACAGCTAACCTATAATTCCATTACAACAAGCTGGCAATTTTTTGACTTGAGTTCGTTGTCACATTTCTGTGGGGCCAATTATGTATTACTCGTGCACTCACTGTAGTTGTCTTGCCATGCTGCACTATTTGCATATACTGGCCACTCATGCCAGAGTAGCATCTGCTCCATTTGCACACTGATTGAGGAGTATCTGTAACATTTGCACAACCATTTGTCCAGATTATCGCACTACTCGTCACTTTAAACCGCATACACTCCTTGAAGTCTCAGTGCCCTTTGCACAATGGTCATTGCACCGGACTATTGCAATATTAGTCATTCGAACTGCTCTAAGTGCTAGAGGACTCTGCATCTTTTTGCAGATGTTTTTTGTCAATGTCTTTATGTCTCCAAAGTGTTCTGTAAATTGACTGTCTGTTGTACTAGAGTGGCTCCAACTACCGGAGACAAATTCCTTGTGTGTTTTGGACATACTTGGCAAATAAAGATGATTCTGATTCTGAAGCACAAAGTTTCCATCGTCACTTGCTCTCGCCTTGACAATATCTTAAATGACTTGCTCTGGTTTCCATGGTGACGTTTTAGCTTTACCTCTGTACTCTTGGGCCAAATGGACGGCCATCATTAGCATCCAGACCGCCGCAACCACCAGCGCTTGACCAACTCTCCCTCTTGTGGCCGGTGGAGGTGAGGACGGCCTCCAATATTCATACTGGATTTACAGTTCAGGAGGGCCTCCAATATTTATACTGGATTTACAGTTCAATCTGTATATCATCATTCCTGCGTCCAGATTTGGTCAATTGTAAAAGACCAACACGTCACACAGTCCAGCAGGGGGCGACAATTGCACTAGTAATAAGAGCACATTTTAGGGTTCCGGTGATCCACAGACGAAAAATCTTTCATGGCTCGAAAAACAACGGGAAGGACCTCGTAACGTTGTATATCCAAACGGGGAGCAATTAGATTTTGTCAGCCGATCATCAATTTGGGTGCTGACGAAAATGTCTGGCTATTGGAAACCAGTACAAATAGGATGTAAGGGGCAACTTTTGTAAATCCAGTCCTCGAGGCCCCCGGCCCAATGACCGCCCCTGCTCACGATCGTGTCAATGTTAGACGAATAAGGTTGCACAATATCCCAACGAAAAGTGGAGCTTTTACTCTGGAGGGAGGGCTCGGCAGGCAGGAAGTCCGCGTTTCCAGTGATTTTGCTCAATGTTGCGAGCTCGCCGCGCTGGGATGCTGACTGACTGACTCACTAGTGCTGCCGCACTAGTTGTTCACTCGGAGCGCGAAGCAGCCGAGCACATCTACATCCACATCCACATCCCCGCCCGGCGTCCTCAGCAGCCTCAGGACCCCCCCCGGTCGCCGACATGAACCCTCAGTGTGCCCGCTGCGGGAAGGTTGCCTACCCGACGGAGAAAGTCAGCTGCCTGGACAAGGTGAGCGCTTTTTTATAGAGCGAAGAAACTCATTTGCGTTTGGCATACGTTCACGTATTAAGCACAGTCGAACATTGGCATGTGCGAGCTTTGAGATTGCACGCGTCAAAAGGAACCGCAACCGAAAGTGTCTCCGTCGCAACCGACATTCGGCCACTACCAAAACAAAAAGTCCACTGCTTTGGCAAAGCGCAAAGCTTGTTACTTTTTCTCCACAAGTCGTTTTCATTGTGTTGCATGTTTTATATATAGACCGATATAACCAACAGAAAATCAAATAAAAAATACACAATAAAAACAGCACTATATTGCAAAATAGATCAAAAGAATAAAGAACTTTGCAATGAAGTCAAAAGTCACATACACTGTTGTACATCATGAATCTAGCCAATAAACGTGAAATACATTTTTATATAGCCCCTAAAATTGGTCCAAATGTATTTCATTTCTTAATATCATGACATGATTTATTGTAAATCAAACATATCCTGTACATTGAACTACATTGAAATCAATTTAAATATTTGGATTTTAGTGGGAAATGAAATTTTATGTCGTATATGCTGTGTACTATGTTCTATTTCCCCCCCGCGTGCATTTGCGCCAAGTGGGCGAACCGTTCGCAATTGAAGCAAAGTGGATTCCTCACAATTGATGTTTGGCAACACTTTTTTTACACTGAAGACGAAAGCTTCAATTCATTGGCTGCTTATTCTTTCTCCCAAATCAAAAATGTTATTTGCTTTCTATGCAAACTGCTTATGTGCTTACAGTATGTCAGCTGATCAAGATTATTGGACAATCCTGTACAACACACTCACGCACACACACACACACACACACACACACGTCATTCCACCTCATCGGTGCCAATCGCTTGTTGAAACTCTCAAAATGAACTTAAATTTGTCATTTTTTCCACTATAATTTTGATAATACACATTATTCTACTAAAATTTTTTTTTATTGTATCTCAGGCAACTGAATTTTTTGATGTTGGTTTTATTGTACTCAAACTTCTCATTTGAGGAACAGGAGTCAGTTTTTAGCATAGCATTAGCCAATGCGGATAGTATGTTGAAACTAAACAGAATAGAATGATTCAACAAAAACGTTTTCAAATAAACTAGACAAAAATATTTGGGCAATAGTACTGAGCTGAGATTTTAACCCCACCCAGCCATAGTTCAAAATTAACTAATTCACTGCCAGGCTTCCCAGTTAACATGGATATTTGACTTCTAAAGCCGTCAATGGCAGTGAATGTGTTAAACAAAGAGATCGCCTCTGCTAGCTTAATGCTAATGCCGATTTTTGCCAATTTCAAAAAGGTCCGATATCGGCTGATTAATCGGTCAGGCCTTAGTTAAAATTGGCAAATTCTTGCCAATTCTTCTCTGTTGTAAAGTTAAAGAAGTACTAAAGGACAAATTATTGTACAACAGTCATGTTTGGCCTGTATTTCATATCTTTATTGTTGTGAACACTAAGGGAACAAAAGTTGAATTATGCATTTTGTAAAATTAATCGGCCAATTAATCGATTATCGGAATTTTTACTCTGCCAAATATCGGAATCGGCATTGGCTAATTTGAATGTGTTTCTGAGGCGGATTCGGAAGACCATGCGAGACCCAGTGAGGAGAGGTCACAGCAAGTAGCAAACATGTAAGCACCGGCGTCCACGCTTAAAATAGCACCACCTAGTCTTTACCGTCGCAGTTTCTGGAAGTGGCTGATTTTTAAGAACAAACTGAAAGTATGCGCATGTTGAGCGTCACATGCATAAATGATGGCATGTGGCGCAAGCTCAATGAATTATTAAAGGTCGCGTCACGCGTCAGCCGCGCGCGGCGTCGGATGACACAACGGCAGAAAGCGTAGCACGTGTGCATCAGAATGAGAACTGAAGTCATGTACAAATCACGTTGTTCTCGCTAGGGCAGGTCTGTCTTGTAATACCCCCTTGTGGCTCTGGAGGTGATAGTGAGTCAGTCAAAGAAGAAACAAGCTTCTAGTTTGACTCCTGTGCTGCACCTAGCCTGATGTCATGACAACCTGCAAGGAAACTTCTAGCAAACATTTTTTTAATCATGCATAAAATTGGAAGGAAGAGGAAGGCCGCTTCATCTTGTTTGCCAAATATGCGAAAAGCGATTTCACTCTCCTGCAGTGCGTTCGTTAGTCGAATAGCAAAATTCCCAAAAAGTCATTCTCAACTTATTGTCACAATCTCAATGATAAATACCAATGTTCTTGGTAAAAAAAAAATGTCTGTGTACTAATACCTCTAGTGGTACGCGGGCTCCCTCTGGTGGTATGCAAAATAATCACAGCAGTTGTATTGAACTTTTAGAACAAAACATTTGCATTTAATCTTTAAGAAGTGTTTATTTTTAAACTTATATTTAGGTACAATTTTTAATTGTATATGCCATACATTTGAATCAAATTATTTCAGGACAGTTTTTCTTCTAATATTTAACTGCTTAATGTTACAGGCTTATAATATCAAATAAACCTTTTGGGGATTGTTTCTGATCACTTGGACCTACTACGCTACTGTATTTGACTGTTGGTGATGATGGTGGTACTTGGTGAGCAAAGAATTCTTTTGAGGTGGAACTTGGTGTCAGAAGTTTGAGAAGCACGGATGGAGGCCGTGGCAATCCAGCAAGATTCAAACCAGGCAATGGGACTGTCTTGTCTGGTGATATTTTTTTTTCTTGTTTTCTAAAAACAAAAGAAAAAAAAAATTACTTGAGCATTCAACTTTTTTAAAATGGAAATTAATAAAAACAAATTAATAAAAAATAATTTAACAATCGAATAATAATAATAATTTGTATTATTGTTTAAATTACGCGTTTAGTTAAAATGGTTTACAATAAAAGCTACAACAATCAGCAATTTCTTTTTTTCAGTTTGAAAATAAAATGAGTGATATTTAAAACTTTTTGCTCCTTTGTATTATGGGACAGGTTTTCTTTTTTTTCTTTTTTTACTGGAATGTGGTGGGCTGATAATAAATACTTTACACCTTTGTTCTAGAAAGTTCCTTGCATGGGGATCGGCACCCACACGGGAACGGAACATTGTAGCAGTTCTTGCGTGTTTCTAAACAATCCCTGTGTGTGTGTGTGTGTGTGTGTGTGTGTGTGTGTCTCTGTGTGTAGAACTGGCACAAAGGCTGCTTCCACTGCGAGGTTTGCAAGATGACCCTCAACATGAAGAACTACAAAGGTTACGACAAGAAGCCGTACTGCAACGCGTGAGTCCTGTCCTCCCGCCCACCCGTCGTACGTGATGTCATACATAAATGACATTAGACATTCTAAATAACAGCATATATGACGTCACGCAAAACAGGACATGCAAAAATACATTATTCATGTCATAGTACATGTACATGTCATAATACATGACACTGGTTTATTAGGTGTTTCGGCTCTCGCGGTTGGAACACTACGCGCGCGCACACACACACACGTTGTTTGTTGGGCTTTTACGAACAATTGTCTTAATTTAGAGCAGCGGTATACAAAGCAAAGCAAGTTCCTGCCACATTGTTTTCACAAGTTGGCGATTTAATCAAAGTGGACTTTGAATTGCACAGTTGGGAATTGATGCCTATGACATCATACATTTGGCATTATCCACGACATCATACGTGACTCGCATGACAGCGCACATGACGTTATACTTGACATTTAGCCGTTTTGCAACCTCAAATTGCATAATGTATTTATTCATTTTTATGTATTTTTGTCAATTGTATGTTAAGGTCACTGTATTTATTTAATGGAATATTTGGTTCATCCATTCTGATGATGAATTGTCCATCCATCCATCCATTTTCTGAGCCGCTTCTCCTCACTAGGGTCGCGGGCGTGCTGGAGCCTACCCCAGCTGTCATCGGGCAGGAGGCGGGGTACACCCTGAACTGGTTGCCAGCCAATTGCAGGGCACATACAAACAAACAACCATTCGCACTCACAGTCATGCGGGCAATTTAGAGTCTCCAATTCATGCATGTTTTTGGGATGTGGGAGGAAACCGGAGTACCCGGAGAAAACCCACACAGGCACGGGGAGAACATGCAAACTCCACACAGGCGGGGCAAGGGATTGAACCCGGGTCCTCAGAACTGTGAGGCTGACGCTCTAACCAGTCGGCACCGTGCCGCCGAGATGAATTGTGAAAAATCCAATTTGTGTGCAGACATTACCCCAAGACGTCTTTCACCACTGTGGCCGACACGCCCGAGAACCTGCGGCTCAGGCAGCAGAGCCAGCTGCAGAGTCAGGTCCGTACGCACGCACGCACACACACACTTTTTTTTGGTCTAATTTGTATTTTTCAACACATTTTTCTAATTATATTCTTTGTATATTCTTGTGTTGTTTGCCTGAGTATTTTCTTTTTTACATTTTGTGTTATTGTCTATAATATTTTACTTTTTCCCATCTGTGTGTATTTTTGAACATTTTTGCCGTTATATCTTTATTTTTTCTGGCATTTGTCTACGTTTATATAGAATTTTCATGTTATCTTAACTTTTCTTCTTTTTATATTATATTTGTATATTTTCTTTTTGTCAATCATGGACTGTCTGACAGTTCTACAAGTCTGAGTGAGTTCTATAATTTCTAGTTGTACGTTCTTAGAATAGCAAATAATAAATCTAATAATTGGAGTCTTGGACTTGAGCACAGTACTCGAGGTCTGGTAAAACGAACAACCGGAAGAGTCCACTTGCGATGGTTTTAATGCCCCGAAAATGAAATGACCTCAATGAATGAGGACATTCATAGGCAAGGTCTAATATTATTTCCTTTATTGATCCCAAAACGGGAAATTCAGTTGTTGCAACAGTAAAAAAAAAAAAAAAAAAAATCTTCTTGAGTAAAACCTTTTATTAAATGTATTAAATAGTTTTTATATTAGAATCTGTATATAAAATGAATTAAATAAAATTATCTGCAGCCCTGCAATGTTTGGTGCATCGTTACATTTTTGCTCTAAAATTAGTGAACATTTTACTCTTTTATTAATGCATCTTTATTAAATCTTTTAATTGACATGAAACATAATAATCAGAGATTATTTTTTGTTTGTATTTTATTAAATTGTTTAATAACTTATAATCCAATTATTTATTAATAACTCAACCCAGCAATTTTATTTCTAGAGCAATAAACAATAACCACAGTTGTAACAGTGTTGTGCATAAAATAGAACAGAAGATATAATTACAAAAAATTATAAATAATAATCCATCAATCCATTTTCTGAGCCTCTTCTCCTCACTAGGGTCGCAGACGTGCTGGAGCGTATCCCAGCTATCATCGGGCAGGAGGCGGGGTACAGCCTGGACTGGTTGCCAGCCAATCGCAGGGCACATACAAACAAACAACCATTCGCACTCACATTCGCACCTACGGGCAATTTAGAGTTGTCAATTAACCTACCACGCATGTTTTTGGGATGTGGGAGGAAACCGGAGTGCCGGGAGAAAACCCACGCAGGCACGGGGAGAACATGCAAACTCCACACAGGCGGGGCCGGGGATTGAACCCTGGTCCTCAGAACTGTGAGGCCGACACTCTAACCAGTCGTCCACCATGCCGCTATAAATAATAATAATATAAATATATATATATATATATATAACTATACAAGTGCTCCCTTCATATTGGCATTTATTATAGCATTTAAAATAAAAAATGAGAATTTGTTTTGGATTTGACATCATTTATTCTTTTTATTTGAAATGTTTTGGACTTCATCTCCGAAATGTGTGGCTTTAAAAAGTCAAATGTTGTCGGCGTGCAGGTCAAGTACAAGAAAGATTTCGAGGAGAGCAAAGGTCGTGGATTCAGCATCGTGTCCGACACGCCCGAGATGCAACGACTGCGACGCACTCAGCAGCACATCAGCGACGTACGTACCCGATGGACAGACATGCACGCGGATGGTGGGTAGAAAAAGTCTACACACCCCTGTTCAAATGGCAGGTTTATTAAAAAAAAAAGATAAATCATTTGAAATTTCCACCATTAATGTGACCTATAACCTGTATAACTCAATTGAAAGAAAAAACAAAACTCAAGATAGGTGAGATACTGTGGTTGCACAAATGTGCACACCCATGAAGCGACCACATTCAAACGTCTGTTAAATTGCAGGCAGCACACACCTGCCACCCTTTCAAGGACCTCTCATTCGAGATCAGATCTTCTACTAGGCTTTTTATTGCGGGTTGTACAGGTTATAGGCCACATTAATGGTGGACAAAAAGTTTTGAATTGACCCATCTTGGTCTTATTTTTTTTTAAATCACTAAAACCAGGCATTTGAACAGGCGTGTGTAGACTTTTATCTGTCACTGTTTAAATCTACATTGTGTACATGTGTGAAGTGGATGAGTGGATGTGGTGCAGTTTTGTTAGTGAGCGCGCACACACACACACGCGCGTGCAGACACACACACACACACACACACACAGATTCTCCCACGAGGACAAGATGGAGGCGACAACGTCGTCTGAAGTGGAGCATCTCATGAATTGTAAGTGACTTTTCCTCTCACTTTGAACTTTGACCCCTGAAGCAGTTAGCAGTGAGACATGCTAAAGTGCTAAGCTAGTGAGATGTCCGATCATATTTGTTGCATTCATTTAGCTGTTTTTTTCTCATATTTTAATATTTTATTAAATAGTGAATGAATTGTAATTGAATAAATTGTCCGTTTTTCAAATTCAAACGTGGCCCTCGCATATAGAACTATCGGCACCATCTGGAGACGAATATAAAATCAAACGTTTCCTATTTTCTTCTTCTTCGTCGTCTTCTCTGTTCGTGCGGACCAACGCGCTCTGCTGCGAACTTTGACCTCACTGCACCGCGCTTGGCATGAAGAGGCGGAAAGGGAGGAAGAAGAGGAGGAAGCAGCTTGGGAGGAGGAGGATGATGATGACGAGGAGGAGGAGGACGAGGCCACAGAATGGTGTCGGTGGGTGGAAGTTACGTAAGCGCCGTTTGCGCTTGCACGGATGAAAGGCGCCACTCGACGCGGCTCTTACATAACGACGACAAGAAGAAGAAGAAGAATTGGTTAATTCCTCGATGTCACACGTTAGGAAATCACAGAGCTCAAGCGCCCGAGCCTGACAAGCCGCATGAAGACCGGATGATTTGTCATCGGAGAGTTCACGTGTCAAGTTCTTTGACAGCTCGAGTGGGCTCACTCCAGTTTTTGCTTTTGTAGGTTCAAAGGGGAGTTTGCAGAGTGAAAACTGCAAACAAGATTTGAATGTAGCATGGCATGCCGTTATGAAAAGTGCGTAGTTGTGATGAATAGTCGCAGAGAACAAATGCTGTCCAGCTTCAACTAAATAGCAGCGTCTTGAAGCAAAAAACGAGGAAGCAATTGTGATGCTGATTCAGGGTCAAGAAGATGAAAACACGTTGCTTTCAGGGACCCACTCAATAAGCATTTGTTGTTGTCCGTGCGAACGTGTGTGTGGAGAAAGACGGGCCATCTGCTGATGGCTTTTTTTAGGACGGTGTCACGTCAGGCGAAGGAATTTTGGCCGGCGGCATCCACACTGGCCACCCTCGCTGCTTGCCAGCAGGGGGCGACGACTGTTGTCGCGGGAATAAAAGTCAGCCTGCTTACAAAATATCCCATCGTTCATCGCACCGATACAGGAAAATGTTTTTTTCCTGTCAGCTGTATATCAACTCTAGTCTACTTTATAAAAATCCCTCTGATGCGATTCAAGTGTATTCGATGAATCGTTTCAGACCGGGAGTCAACGATATTGTCCACGATGTGGACGTTCCGTTGTAGTGGTTAGGGAGTGTTTGACTTGGTCAACTATGTAGTCCACCATATAAAAAATTCCCTTTCTGTGATTAGCGAATATTCGATTAATTGTTTCAGCCTTAAAGTCGACTATATTGTCCGCGATGTGAAAATGTTGATGCCAGGAGTCAAACACATTGGCACGGATGTCGGCTGCACGGTGACAGATGGTCCAAGTGGCGTTTTCCTCAGCTGCCATCTGACGCCCGACTTCGGCGCCAAAATACGACGGCGGCGACGGCGCGGCGCTGGCTTTGTTTTCATGCGCTCTCGTTTTCAACTTACGTGGAGTGAGCCTCGAGTCAAGTGAGGCGCTCACCTCTACAACAACTGTTGATCAAATATTATTACATTCATTAGAAATAATACTGTATTGTGAATAAATACCATGAATAGTTACTTTAGCATCGTTTTTTATGGTTCATTGAAATGTTTTTTTTTTTTTTACTTTTTTTCATTGTTTTATCTCATTCAATAATAATTTGGTCATCAATTTTGAATGATTTTACTTTTAAGTTCTTTTTCAGTAATTAATAAAATAAAATTATATACATTATCCTACATTTTACAGCATCATTTATTGTTTAATTACTGTAATATAAATTATTTGTTGCATTAATTACGCTCTTTTTTTCCTAAAATCTATAAACTAAAAAACAATGAATAATATGTTAAATGCATTTTTAATAATAAAATACAAAATATAGCTAAACTATTTTACATGTACATTTTGTGTTCTTAATTTGAGTTATCCATCCATCCATCCATTTTCTGAGCCGCTTCTCCTCACTAGGGTCGCGGGTGTGCTGGAGCCTATCCCAGCTGTCATCGGGCAGGAGGCGGGGTACACCCTGAACTGGTTGCCAGCCAATCGCAGGGCACATACAAACAAACAACCATTCGCATTCACATTCACACCTACGGGCAATTTAGAGTCTCCAATTAATGCATGTTTTTGGGATGTGGGAGGAAACCGGAGTGCCCGGAGAAAACCCACGCAGGCACGGGGAGAACATGCAAACTCCACACAGGCGGGGCCGGGGATTGAACCCGGGTCCTCAGAACTGTGAGGCTGACGCTCTAACCATGCCGCCTAATTTGAGTTATATAATTTATTATTTTGAATGTAATTATAAAACTGAGAAATTAACATTTGATTATTTGATAAATAACAGTAAACCACTACTTTACTACTAATTCATTAGGTTGATAAAATATAATTAAATAAAAAAATATAGTCAATTGTTAAAGCATGAATTATTTTATTGAAGTAAACTGTTTTATTTGTTGCATTAATTACGTTCCTCCTTAAATTGGTTATGCAAATTATATACATGAATTTGTATTCATTTCCTATTGAATAGTATGCTAATTAATATAACCTTAATAATAAAAGAACAATTGTTGCTAAACAATAACAGACACATTTTACATTTGCTTTATACAATTTCTCCCTTAATAATGAGTTAATTACAAATGTGAACAACAACAAAAATGTTATTCAAATAACCACATTTGAAGTATTTTCCCGTTCATTCTTTCCAGCATTCGCCACCGACTGCAATCACCTTGAAGAAAAAAAACCCAAAAGGCATTTTAAGGGGACGCTGCTGATAAGTTCCCGAGTGGGAGCTAAATGCGGCCTTCGGTCACGATAAGAAGTCCGTGACGAGCGATGGCCCGTCAACGCTCGCGACCCGAGTGCCCGCTCGCTCAGACGCCCGACTGAAGCTGAAGCTGCGGGAGGAATCGTCGTCGCGCGCCCGACGGCTGAAGCTCGGAGCGCGCTGGCATGAAGTGCAGGTTAGGAGTCTTAACTTGACTCTCAAGTCAAGACAGTGATGTCCTTTTCTGTCGTTTTTTGTCTCACTTCTGTCTAACTGTCGCCAGGGTCTGCAAAATGTTTATATATAAAATGATTCCGCACCTCTGCCACCTATTGTTCCATCTTTCATGTTCAGTGTTGGGAAGATGACTTTGGAAATGGAGCTGTTACAATTCCAAGTTGAAAATGGAATAGTAGTGGACGTATTTCAATGGCTTTCAAAGTAATTCCATTGAAGGGCCTTTTGATGAGTTTTCTTGGAGTCCCGGTATGTTATGACGCCAAATTTCATGTGTTGAATTTGGATTGAAGGGTTACGTTTTGCTTAAATCGGGCGTAGGAGAAGACGGCAACATGCGACGTTTGCAACGCGAAGATAAGGACGCAGCAACTACGACATCTAGCGTCATCATCCGTCACTATGTAAGCCACAAAGGCAGGCAAGACACGTTAACCTCACTAAAGGCGCAACAATAGATCGATTAATTGACAACTAACCGATGATCCAGTTAATCAATAACAATTTGATAAATCGTCTGAATTTCAGCCTCTCAACAGTAAATATCTCTCACTAACCCGTTGAGATTGGCGTGAATGTTGTTATTTGTCATTTCCGTCATTTGTGGCAGGAAATTGGAAAGCGCGACCAGAAGTAGTGCAGACTTTGGTTAATAAAACCGCTGGAACGGAACGTGTGGGTGGTGGTATGCGTGGTGAGCAGAGAGCCAAGACACGGCGCCTTCTCGCCAGTGAAACTCGACTTGCTTGAAATTTAGTGGGGAGACCTTTTGACTTGCTGGATTTGGAAGACTTGAGACTTCTGACTTGAACAACTGTGACTTACTCTTCTTCCACACCTAGGAAGAAGGTACCAGAAACATTCTAAAAGCCTTTTGGAGGATCACGACTTCACAAGGGGAACCCAATATTGCAGGGATACATTGAGAGGTGACCACAGATTAAAAAAGGTGAGTGAATCTTTGAGGAAGATGATGATGATAAGAAGCCGAGAAAGACCCACAGACAGTCTTCAGCAGTGAGGAACCTCGACATCTCGATATGCAAATCGTTGCGTTTTCCTCCAGAGGTGACCGCCGTGGACGTCGTGTGCTCCCGAACTGGCCGTCGAGACGGAACGAATTGTGAAGGTGGAGACGGAAGGAGAAGAAACTTCCCAAGAGACGGTGACCGCCTTCACCTTGTCTCACCTCCCTTGCGAAAACCAACGAACTGAAGCAGAAAGAGAAGAAGAGGTGGAGGAGAAATGGATGGAAAGGAAGAGCATGGAGAAGAGGAGCAAGGAGGACGAAAAGGATCTGAGGAGACACAGGTGAGAAGACGCGCGAAGGCAACTGAGATGGACGAACAGCTGATGGATGAAGACATGAGTCATGGATGAATTGATCATGGATGGATGACAATGGATCAGAATCATGCCAAGACTTTCTGCTTGTGCATCACCTTTTGACATTTTTGAAACAGGACCACTGTTTGTAATATTTTGGCGTATGTGTGTGTGTGTGCGCGTGTAGGGCGGGAGCTCTGCCGTTGCCGCCGCCGTTACCGCCGCGGTGTGTCCCGACCCGGCATTCAACAGGAGATGCAGCTTGCTGGCCAGCGAGGTGAGTCTCCTCCCCTCCACCATGTTGTCTCCACGCTTGAGCGGCTGCAGCGGACAACCTCATTGGTCCAAAGCAGCTGATGTGCTCAAAGTACGGCCCACGGGCAGCATGGGGCACCGCTCTGGTCTTTAATCCGGCCCGCTGAAAAATAAAAGAAAATACAAATGTTGTCAATTTTTTTTAAACCTCTTGATCATTTTATTGCTATTATGAAATTGTTTAAAAAAAAAAAAAAATTATTCATTCATGTCATTCAGATTTCGTTACTTGATTAATTGTAAGTGCTTCAATGTATTGGGAAAACTATTTTACATATAAAGGTAAAATTGGTTCATTATAATTCAACTTACTATGAATAAAATAAAAATGGACGAACTATTTTATTATTCAAATTTCCTAATTAAGATTTTACATCCAGTTAACTTTTTTTTTTTACCTTATCTACGAATAACATTTATTTTATTAAATTAAATTAATCATAACTAATACAGTAGAAATGACAATGGATTATTTTACTTTTAAAATAAACAATTGTGCTTTGAATACAAACATATTAGGAAATATGACTGATTGAAAATGTTTTAATTGTTTTGCTTTTATTAATTTTTAAATAGGATAATTTCATATAACTAAATTAATGATAAATAATAAAAATGAGAATGGGTTACTTTATTATTAAAATAAACAGTTATACATAAAATGCAAAAATATTGGGGGGAAAATGACCAGGATTTTAAAAAAAAATTATACCTAAATTAACTATAATAACACATTTTTTTTAAATTCGGCCAGGATTGTTATTTCATTACTACATTAACTATTTACCTATTATACATCCACTGTTTTGGCCTGATCTAAAAATTATCATATGTACGTTTTAAAGATTAAATTTATCAGTCAAACGTTTGTCGTGGACTAAACAGCCATGAAAATTCAAACGACAGATGTGACGCATTCTGTTGACGGTCCTGAACGGAACCCGTTAAAAAGCGGGTGGCCAGCGTTGCCGTTGGCAACCGTCCCTCAAAAGGTCCCGCGCCAGCCATTCGCGTCGATTGAACGCGGCCAAGAGAAGAATCGGCATCACGCTGCCAAACGAGACGTGGGAGGGCGACGGACGCAATCTTCTTGCCCGCCTGTTCCAAGCTGCCGTCCTCCCGAGCGCCACCGTGACTCATAGAGCGCTTTCTAAATTTAACGTTCGCTTCAGACGTTCGACCCCAAGTTGTCAACTTCCTGGCTAATGCCGCATACACCAATCAGCGAGCTCCCTGTTGCCATGGAGACGTTCAGCTTTGCAAAGCTTGGCTACCAAAAAGAAAAAGAAAAAAAATCCACACACACACAGGAGTCCTGAATATTACAAAGATGATGATGGTGATGATGATGAGTCCTATATACAATGGGGGGGTGACAGGGGCGGAACTACGTGGTGGCCAAGGGTGACTGAAAGTTGGCCAACCCGCTGGCGGCCACGGTCGCCCCTCTGGTGACCCCCTCCCCTTTTGTTTTTCAAGGGGGAAATACTTTGGTTTTGGAGGGACATCAACCAAAGCTTGGCCACCCCACGCAAAATTTTCTGGCTGCAGCACCAGTGGAGGACATCATGCGCTTTCTTTCTTTCAAACATATTTGCAGGTGAAGTACAAAGAAGACTTTGAGAAGATGAAGGGTCAGAGTCTCTTCGTCCCTGCAGCAGAACTCGTTCACGCCAAGAACATCAGCGCCGTCGTGTCTGAGGTGGGAACACTTGCACTTTGGAACCGCCGAGGTGCAAGTACGTCGCATATCGTCGCTGTTGGGCAGAAACCCCGTACGTCCAAATACGGTCAATTTGATCTTTTTTCACAGATCCGGACTATGGGTCTGTTTAAGGCAATATTAACTAAAGTGGGGGGAAAAAACAGCTTGAGAACAAATTGATTAACGTTGAAAATGTCTGGGAAATGTTGTGAAACTCTTGTCTCGTTCCGCGGAAGCTGAAATATTTGTTGTCTGTATTGATAGTCCAGATGTTTTTTTTAGACAATTACGAGTGAAAATAGTGAGATGATTTTCGCCATGCACATGAACCGAGAAGAACTGCTTCGAGACGTTTTGCCGAATGCGGAAGTAGGTTGCGCATTAGGATTAGCTTTTTTTATTATTATTTTTTTTTTAGCATATTAAATTAGCGGTTGAACATGATTTTGGGGTGGTGTTGTATTGATGTTAGTGTGCAACGGGATACGATAGCAATCAAAGGTATACAATACCAACTTAAACCATGTGAGTGTTCGGGAACTCGAGCAAGATAGCGTTTTTGTGATTTCCTGAAAAGTTTTCATTTTGGAAGTGGGGGGATTCCGCCCGACAGCGAACGAGCGAATGTGGACGAGTCATGAGGAAGTCCAAGCAAGTCCCAAGTTAAATGTGTCAAAAATTAAGCAAGTCGAGTCCTAACTTAGGTCCTTCGTCAAGTAGGACAGTCTACCTCAGACAAAACAAGTCAAGTCATGTGACTCCAGTCCTCAACGTCCGCTTTAAAGACTGAAGACCACCAGGGAGCGTCCTCCTCATGCCGTTGTCTTCTCCTTCTTCTTCTGGTTCAGTCCCAGTACAAGCAGGAGGGCAGGAAGGAGGCGTCGTCGTCCCTCTACTCCCTGCTTCCGGACACGCCGCAGATACAACGAGCCAAAGAAGTGACCCAGCTGCAGAGCGAGGTAGTCACCCCGCAACCGCAAACAAAACCAGAACCGTGTCGGCGGACGTCAAGTGAACGCTGCAGACACGGCGTCACAATTGTTTTTGTTTTTTTTCCTTCAGATTAAATACAAAGAAAACATGAAGACGTCGTCCTCACTCTACTCGCTCATGTCAGAGACCAGAAACACTCACTTTGTCAAAGAATTGACTGACATACTCAGTCAGGTAATACTTGGTGATTGATGGATGGAGATGATTGATCAATAGATGATGGATGGATGAATTAATGATTCAAGATGTCATAGATGATGGATAAATAGCTGACTAATGGATGGCTACTGATTGACACTTACGAGCTGGATGTACACAAATCTATGAATAGATGATTGATGTAAGATTTGATGAAAATAAGGCATGTAAGAGTTGATGATTGTTGATGATAGATGAATCGATGAAGACGAAGGTGTCCCTCCCCTCTGTGTACTGCTCAGAACAAGTACAAGGAGGAGGTGAAGAATTTACTGAGCAGCACTTTGTATTCTCGGCTTCCCGAGACCAGCGAGACGCATCTGGCCAAGAGCGTCCACGAGTTTCAGAGTGAAGTATGAGCGGTTCCTCCCATCGACGTCAACCTTCACCCCGTGAGTTCTTCACGTCTTCTCTGGTCCGTGACTCGCAGAAAAAGTACAAGGAAGAAGGGAAGAGGAAGGCGTCCGTCTCCCTCTACTCCCAACTGGCCGACACGCCCGAGATCCAACACGCGCTGGAGATGTCCCAGCTGCAGAGCGACGTACTTCACCCGCATAAGCGCTAACGGCACAGAAATCGGCAGCATGTGTGTCGTCTTCTCACCTTCTCGCCTCCCGCAGGTGAATTATCGACCAAAGGTGCTGGTCAAAGGAGCTCTGTCTTCTCTCTACTCTCAGCTCACCGCCACCAAAGAGATCCAGTTCGCCAGGGAGATGACCAAGCTGCACAGCCAGGTAGCACCAACTGCTACCAACCGCAACTCCAGTCTGAACTAGTTCCAGTTCCAGTTTTAGTTTCAGTCTGAGCTCCAGTTGTAGTTCTAGTCCTAGTTCTAGTTACAGTTTCAGTTTGTTTCAGTTGGGTTCCGAACTGAACGGAAGGAAATCGCCAGAATAGTGTGAAATGCTCGCAATGTTGGGGGCCGATGCCCGACAAGAATATAAGAACTTTGCGAATAGTAAACGCCCCATCCCTAAAAATGTTTAGATTTGACTATAATTACAGTAGTTTCTATAGTAATATAGTATTATATAGTGTCATCCATCCATCCATTTTCTGAGCCGCTTCTTCTCACTAGGGTCGCGGGCGTGCTGGAACCTATCCCAGCTGTCATCGGGCAGGAGGCGGGGTACACCCTGAACTGGTTGCCAGCCAATCGCAGGGCACATAGAAACAAACAACCATTCGCACTCACAGTCATGCCTAAGGGCAATTTAGAGTCACCAATTAATGCATGTTTTTGGGATGTGGAGGAAACCGGAGTGCCCGGAGAAAACCCGGGGAGAACATGCAAACTCCACACAGGGGGGGACGGGGATTGAACCCCGCACCTCAGAACTGTGAGGCTGACGCTCTAACCAGTCGGCCACCGTGCCCCCGAGATGAATTGTGAAAAAGACGTCTTTCACCACTGTGGCCGACACGCCCGAGAACCACCGTGCCGCCATATAGTGTCATATATTTCATTATTTTCATTATTGCCTGTACTAGCGGCTGTCAATAGATTTCTATCCGTTGTTCGTTTTGCCACGCCAACTCTGATCCGTCTTAATTTGATTCGACTTTAATGACCTGGGAGTACAAAGGCCAGGTGAGCCAGAACTGTTCTCCTGTCGCTACAAAATCTAGCCCAGTGTCTTCGTCCTCCACCAGCTCAAGTACCAGGAGGACGGCAGGAAGAGCCTGAGTCAGACGTCCTACTCTCAGCTTCCGCGAACCATGCAGACGGAATTTGCAAAGAATATCGCTGAGCTGCAGAGTGAGGTAAGACCTATGCCGCACCCAACGCTCCTCACGCCAAACTTTCTTCTTCTTTCCGTTTGGGCTTAACCCCGTTCAGATGTGAAATGGCCCTCTCCCATCCGTCTCCTGCCCCAATTCCAGCTATCTGCCAATCTTCCCTCACCTCATCCATAACTCTTCTTCTTTGCCTCCTAACTAGCGGCTCCATTTCGAGCGTTCTTCGACTGATACGTCCCTGACCGTCCGAACCGTCTCAATTTGGCCTCGCTATCTTTGTCTCCAAACCTTCCAGTGTGCGCTCACCCTCTGAGCTAATTTCTGATCCTGAACAACACCGCAACACTTCCCAAGAGAATCTGAGCATTTGCAACTCTGTTTCTATCTGCTGCTCATTGCTACTGTCTCCAAACCCTCACAACATGGCCGCTTGCACGAATGTTTGATAAACCTTTCCTTTCACATTAGCCTCCATCCACTCGCTGGACCCTGCCTTTACGCTCTTCTTCATCTTTGTTGCACACTCCCCGACCGTCCTGACTTCCATAAACCCCGCCACAAGTTAAAAGTCTTCTCACCACCAGCGCCGCTACAAAGAAGTGGGCAGGAAGGGCGGCAACTCGTCCCTGTACTCGCTTCTCCCGCAGACGTTGGACACGCTCCATGCCAAAGATGCCCGCGAGCTTGCCAGCCAGGTAAAAATAAATATACATCCGTCCCTTTTCTGAGCCGCTTCTCCTCACTAGGGTCGCGTGCGTGCTGGAGCCAATCCCAGCTATCATCGGGCCAGGAGGCGGGGTACACCCTGAACTGGTTGCCAGCCATTCGCAGGGCACATACAAACAAACAACCATTCGCACTCACATGCACACCTTAGGGCAATTTAGAGTCTCCAATTAATGCATGTTTTTGGGATGTGGGAGGAAACTGGAGAGCCCGGAGAAAACCCACGCAGGCACGGGGAGAACATGCAAACTCCACACACTGTGAGGCTGACGCTCTAACCAGTCGCCCACCATGCCGCCTAAAAATAAATAAATAAATAAATATAGTAAAAAAAAGACTTGATTTAATGAGAGATCAGAATCACCTTTATTGGCCAAGGATGTTAAAATACAAGAAATGTGTCTCCAGTAGTTGGAGTCACTCAAGTTTGCTTGCAAAACAACAACAACACTATAACAAATATGATCCATGTAGGACATACAATGAACCCCCGCTCTGCACGGGAGATCGAGACTGAGCCCTGCCGCGATTAGCGAAAATCCAGACTCAAAAAGTTTTGTAATTGCCTACAGATGCCACAAGATGGGAGCAAAACACTTTTTGCCTACTAGAAAAGGCCATGGACTGACTAAATGAAGCTCCTACTCCCACTTCTTTGGTAAAATGATGTCAGAAAATTCACCGCATACCTAAATGTTGTCACTAAGCAATATAAAGGCCCCAATAGTGCGGTAATACTGGTCAATAATACAACTGTGCAAATGATGCAGAGCGACTGGCTGTGGAGTCAGCTGTTCAAGAATTTAAAGGCAAGGGGAAAGAAGCTGTAGGAATGTCTGTCGTTTTTGGCAGTAAGTATTCTAAATCTTCTCCGCATTCTGCAGGTGAAGTACAAAGAGGATGGCAGAAAGGAGATGAGCATCATCTTGTACTCGCTGATGCCCGAAACCATCCATACGCAACACGCCAAAGAAGTCTCGGACCTGCAGAGTCAGGTAGTCACACATCACGCACGACGCCGGAGGTGAGCGTGACGTGCACGTACAGTACACGCTGGCGCTGGTCCACAGGTCAAGTACAAAGAAGGTGTTCAGCACAAGAACCAGAGCACTTTGTACCATCACATGGCTGAAACTACCGACACCAGACTGGCCAAAGAAGTCTCACAGGTGCAGAGCCAGGTACAGTCCTGCAATACACTTAAGACAAGTCCACCCACACTGGCCTCATTCACTAATAAATGCATCGAAACGTTCCGCGCGTCGGATTCATGAGGGGTGCGCACCCGCGTGTGCGTGGGAATCAGAACCAGAAGGTGACTAGGTTTAAAGTTGTGAGAATGGCCCCAACATTTACAAGAACACATTTCACAATGGAAGAAATGAAGATTATCGTGTCAGGTGTTTGCAAAGAGAACGACACTTTTTCGAAGCGTTTCGTCTGGTGTGGGAACGTGCAGTACCCGGGCCACTATCACAGAGGCTGCCGGCGCCGTTGCAGCTGAGGGCCGCACTGTGGTGCAGAAGAAAGAAAAAGTGTTTTGATCTCAGGGCGGATTCAGGGAAAAGGATCAACCGAGCCTCCTCGGACCACCTGATCTCAGTCCACAGGATGAGCGACTGGCTGCCGTAATCGGAAACTTTGCCATCTCGGCGGGCATTCGGGAACGGAGTGAGCTTACGGGCAATTATTTATTTCTTCCTATTAGGAGTTTTTAATATCTTGCAATGAGCGAGTGAATGTGAGTGTTTATAAGGAAAAAATGATCTCAAAACAAGTAACGACATTTTGTCCTTAAAATAAGTGGCAAAACCTGCCAATAGAACTAGTATGATTGGATTTAATAAGATTCTCCAAATAAGATATTCTATCTTAAAACAAGTCTTTTTGTCATGTTGAAAATTTTGGAAAAAAGTCAAAGCTGTCTTAAAATAACTACAGTAAGATGTTTTCACGAGAAATGAGCTAAGGCGCGAGGTAAAATTTGGCATGTTTGCAGTGCACATGCTCATATTTTGTATAGGATTTATGCGCAACCAACTTCATTATTGTGGTCTGAAAAAGTTGTAAATTTGTTCACAGAGTAAGAATAATTTCCAGTTCAACTTTTTCGCCACAACACTTGTGAGCGTGGTGACGCTGTGGGGACATTTTGTTCCCTGCAGGTGAAGTACAAGCAAGAAGGCAAGAAGGCGGTGAACAAGTGTCTCTACTCCACTCTGCCCGACACTTTGGACACACAACACGCCAAAGACGCCACGCGTTTGCTTAGCGAGGTGTGTGCACGGACATCAGCTTTGCATAGTGTACGTCGCATGTCTGAAACGTGCGTGTGTGGATCAGAATAAGTACAGAGAGGGCGGCAGGAAGGAGATGTCCCACAGCCTTTTCTCCACTCTGAGCGACACGTCAGAAATGCTGCTGGCCAAAGAGTTGCAGGACATCCTGAGCGAGGTGATACATTTTTGTGAACGCTATCGTTAGAGCTTGTTACATTACAACACTTCCCATAAATTGACATTCCATCGGTTTATGTTACAGTAAAGTGTTGTAGATGAGATGATAGTAGTAATATTTCTCGAGGGTTTCTTTTGTTTGTGACAGAGGAAGTACAAGGAGAGCGGCAGGAAGCAGCTCTCTCGGTGTCTCTACTCCCGATTGGCCGACACGGCGGAGACTCAATTTGCTAAAAGCGTTTGCGACCTGCAGAGTGAGGTGCGACGATTCCAAAAGTTCTTCAAGACTTTTGTACATGATTTACTTTTAAAGATTACTAATGGATTGCATCATTTTTAGATTTGAGATGTCGAATTATTTTTCTCAGGTCTCCTATAAGTAGTTGCTTTACATGCAGTTGTTGTTTTTTTTTGTTCATAATACCGGGTGTCAACAAAGTCTCTTAACAATTAAAACAATATATACATATATACCTTGATTTAGGAGTGCCCCAACTTACAAGTTTTTCAAATGTATGCTTTGTGTTGTGAGTGATAATCTGAATTACGCATGTGTGTGAGATATGCTGCCGATCGAGTGAAGTAAAACAAAAAAAAGGGAGCAAATTCGGTACTGCGATGCCCTGGCATGTGGGCAAGGAGAACCGCAATCGCTGAAGCACTTTCAGTCATTTATTGAACGGGACAAACTGACAAATACAAAGTGAAAACACTCACAAGGAGCTGCTTTCGGTCACAACTCAAAACCAGACGATCACACAAAGACAAATGGGCCAAGATCCTCACTAGGCCACGCCCCTTAAAGACGCACAAACAACAGTACAGTTGTTGTTGTGCCTTTTCGCTTGTCCCAAGGTACACTAATTACACGTCATAAAACTATTTTTTTTTTCATTTACATTCTCTTTATTATGTTTCCAGTACATTTTTCATCATTAAAACAAAAAAAATTTTGGGGGGGGGGGGGGCTGGAACAGATGAATGTCATTTCAATTCAATTCAGTGGTGAAAACTGATTTGAATTGAACTCAGTCAAGGTATCACTGTGACTGATTAGAGACTACATGGACACCTCATGTGTATGATGATGACGATGATGATAGGATTTGCGCTGGCAGGTGAAATACAAGCAGGCTCAGAAGGACGTGTCCGAGTCACTTTACTCCAGCCTGCCCGCCACGCTGGACACGCTGCACGCCAAAGAGGCGTCCACGTTGCAGAGTGAGGTAAAGTCAACCTTCGCCATCTCATCCATCGCAGGCGGCCCGAGGCACAAGCCAACTAAGCGCCGGCTTAGGGCCCACGGCCACTAGGGGTCCCACAAGAGCAGTGAACGTGTCCGTCCACTGCAGGGAAACCCATGTGAATGGATGGTGGTCGAATATTGTTACGTTTGTTGCGGCCATCTAGTTGTTTAAAACATTTCGTCTAAAGCTTTTGCACATTTTTACCTATTTTAAGACCTACTTTTTAAAGTTTTTTTGTTTTTTCAACCATTTTTGTCACCTTGTTTCAGGTTCCTTGCTTCATATCCAAGTGATTTTATTTGTTGTTGCACTTTGTTTATTCTTGCAGTTGCAGTTTTTTTAGGCCTACGTGATCTTCAGTATCTTACCTTATGCTTTATCACTTGGTGAAGTTATGTAAATCAACCCCAGTCCACTGGCGAAGTCGTTTTTGTTTAATTTATCATGCTCATTATAATCCCTCAAGGGGAAATCCAACAATGAATGATCAATAATCAATATTATCAGTCGCAACAGAGGGCCCCAAAATAAAAAATGTTTGCCGTCCCCAATCGATTGTGGTCAACATCCTCTCCTGCAGCTGAAATACGCGCAGGCTCACAAGCAAGAACTCAAGTCCACTTTGTTCCACCGGCTGCCCGAAACTCTTCAAACGGTCCACGCCAAAGATGTCTCAGAGCTTCTGAGCGAGGTGCACTTCTCTCACGGTGAATTTCTCTTGAGCTTCTCATTGGGTTACTACAAGACAAGTTGCTTTGGCTCATGCAGGTGAAGTACAAAGAGGACGGCAGGAAGGAGATGAGCGTCAACTTGTACTCGCTGATGCCACAAACGCTCCACATGCAACACGCCAAACAGATCTCAGACCTGCAGAGTCAGGTACTCGCGCCACACCTTTGAAACCCTAATCGCATCCATTCACATCTTACTTTGAAAACATTACCTTCTTTGAAACCCTCAGATTTGCCTTGAAACCTTATTTTGGAACCCAAGAGTTAATCTGGGACGCTTTGGTTGAAATTGCTACAGATATGAATTAGGCTATGTTCACACTGCAAGTCAATTTGACAAATGTCACAATTATTCGACAAAACAGACAGACGTCACAAAACGGCAATGGCGGACGAAGGAGCAGAAAAAAGTCAGTGCAGAAAAGAAGATGATTTACAACTGATAAATATTGGCTTCGGTTTCACAAAATCCTTGAAATTGCCACAAATGCGTCATGACGAGACGGGGGCCGCATTTCCGTCAACACGCCGCCTCGCACATGCCCTGCAGTGTGAACATAGCCTTACTGTGGTACCGCGTGTGTCCGTGTGCACGAGCGTGTGTGTGTGTGTGCGTGCGCGCGTGTGTGTTGTTGATAAAGAAACTCAAACTAAAATGCTGACAACTTTAGATGTTTTGCATTTTTTCCTCTCAGGACCTTTACTCTGAAATTTCCTGAACTGGATCAGAACTGCAGTTGCTATGGTGACCAAACTGTGAAGCTGCAAGTGAGGGTGATTCAGTATTTGTGTGTTGTTGGAGCTGACAAGTGTGTGTCTGTGTGTGTGCGCACGTTGCAGGTGAAGTACAAAGAAGGTGTGCAGCAGAAGCTGCAGAGCAGTTTGTACCATCGGCTCCCAGAAACCTGGGACACTCAGCTGGCCAAGCGCATGTCACAGCTGCAGAGCGAGGTGGCACCGGCGCACTCAACATGCAAAACCACATTTGACATTTAGAAAGATCACACAAATCGAAGCCAGTTTTGATGTCTTTTGGCTTGACAAAAAACTTGGACACGACTTTGTCTTGGGAGTGATAACTTGCAATGACGTCTTATACTGTACATACCGTATGTATGAATGTTCCAGATTGTCCCTAATTGGTCCCATTTGGCCGCTAAATTTTGACACTGCGAGTAAATTTTTCATCGACTCGCCAACGGCCACCCTTCGTAGGGGACCGTGGGCCGAGCCCTGCCGCGAATAACAAAAATCTGTAAGTAAATGAGGCCGCTCACCCCGAAAACAGGTTTATCATTGCCTACAGATACCACAAGATGACAGTAAAGCCCTATTTATTTACACAAATGAAACCTGTATCTCAAGGTAAAGCGTAGCATCTCGTCAATGTCGCAGAGCAAGTACAAGTCGGCGGGTGAGAAGGAGCTTCACAGCTCTCTGTACTCTGCCCTCCCCGTCACCATGGAGACGCAGCACGCCAGGGACGCCGCCGAGCTGCTCAGCGAGGTAACTTCCTGTCTGCTGCCCCACGTTGACCGCAATGAGCACAAGCGCAGAGCAGCAACGTAGCGTTGTTGTCGTTTGCCAGGTCAAGTACAAGGAGAGTGGCAAGAAGATGCCCACCTGCCTCTTCTCCAGCTTACCTGACACCTCACAAACCATCTTCAGCAGAGACATGACGCACATGCAGAGCGAGGTGCTTTCAAACACACCAATGAAAATCCACTCGGTTAATGTCAACCTATCGTGAGAAACTCCATTCACCAGCTAATGTGAATTAGCATAGATGTTGCAGTAATTGTAAACCTGAGAAGCGGCTCAGAAAATGGATGGATGGAATTTTCTCCTTTTGTTGAATTTGCCTTTTCCTGTTGTCAGTGTGAAAGGAGTTCCATTTTATGCTTCTTTTACAAAGGGTCCGTCTTTATCACTCAAGCTGTCTTTACCATTAACGCCACTGGTGAGAGCCTCATGATGATGTTGCAATTCACCAGGGGTGATCTGTGAGCTTAAGTCCCAAGATAAGGCATGCAAGTCATGCAAGAAGCACCGTTATGCAAGAGGTGTTTTCTATGGACCGCCACCATTTGCTCCATCAATAAGGATTGCCTTTATTATGAATGCCTAAAATTGAAAATCATCCATAACCTTTTGGTAATAGGACTTTAAGTGTGGCTGTTGCAGCATGGGAGACATCTACACATAGAAAACCAAGGTAGCATTAAAAACATTTGAAATTATTATTAGTTTTTTGTCTTTCCCGTTTTTAATCAAATTATATGAAAATGACCCATATATCAACAAAGCACAATTGTATTCATATTGATGGTCTTGATTCAAGCATAAAGTCGTGAAAGAGCTCCTGTTGTCCTTCAGATCAAGTACAAAGAGGACGCGAAGAGAAGCCTATCGCAGAGTTTCTACTCTCAGTTGGCACAAACAGCCGAGACTCAGTTTGCTAAAAGTGTCGCAGAGGTGCAGAGTGAGGTCAGCTCTGTTCCACGGGTTACTACATTTGTTACAGAATGTGTCATATTTGTTGCATTTGTTAATACATCTGCTATGTTTGTTACAAAATCAGTCAATCAATAATTATTTACATAGGACATTTGTTTTTCTACATTTATTACACGTTACTAAATTTGTTACACGTGATACTGCATGTTAAATATGTTACTAAGTGTGTTACCTGTGTTTCATGTGACATTTATTACGTGTTAAATGTTACTAAATTAGTTTACACGTTACTGCATGTGTTGCACTTGTTACTACATTTCTCACGTGTGTTACTTCATCCTTTCCATGTGTGAGTGTGCAGTGTGACGTATAGTTGTCGTCCCTGCAGGTTAAGTACAAGGCGGGCGCCCAGAAGGAGATGTCGTCCTCTCTGTTCTCCAGCCTGCATCAGACGCTCCAAACTGAGCGGGCCAAGGAGCTCACGGAGCTCCAGAGTCAGGTGATCCCATGCCGGCATGAATGCTGCTGTTCTTCATCATCCTCCTACTCCCCATCCTCCTCCTCTGCTGTCAAACTGAATTTAACTTAATGGTCCTTGAACCAGTGGACCTGTGGTCCTCTCTGTCCAGAATTTGGACATAGTTGTCGTTAAAGGAATATAGATGAACTTCTGACTTTGGACATTTGTGTAGTTCAATTATGTCAAAATGTCTAATATGATTTTTTTCTTCTTTGTCTTTGTTTGATCCATGCAGGTGAAATCCAAGGAGGCCAACAAGGATACGTCCTCGTCCCTCTTTCACCTCCTCCCGGAGACGCCAGAGACGCAGTTTGCCAAGCACGTGTCGGAGATCCAGAGCGAGGTCATCCACCGTCCATGTTCTTTTACATCTTCACACGGCCATTCTTCGTTTCCATGACCTTTGCTCACTTCGCAGGCCAACTACAAGAGAGACAAAGAGGACATGTCCACCTCCTTGTACTCATTGATGCCACAAACGCCCGACATTCAGTTTGCTAAAGACATGGCCGACAAGCACAGCCAGGTGATTACCGTGTGAGACAGAACCAGAGGTGGGAGTCTAAGTCAAGTTGAGTCTCATGAATACCAAGTCATTTCTTCCACAACTAAGGTTTGTCCTAGTGGAGTTCAGGCAAAAATCAGGTGGAGCCAAGTGCAAGGAAGCAGGCAAAAAAGTTCAATTGAATGTAAAAAAAATCACGTTATGAAAAGGCAAATGAAAGAAAACAAGTGCAGGATCTAAAAACTATAACACAATCAAAAACAATGATAAAAGTAGCAATGAAACATGGGGAACAGACTGACCACCACAGACGTAGGACAATGACCTGAGAACGAGTGAACAGAAATCAGGAACAAGGCACGACCGGCCAGAGAGAGCTGATTGGTTGACACAAGGGGAGCAGGACTGATGAGAATTGGTGGAGACAAAGACATGATGACCAGACAACAAAGACCCAAACAAGAGAGGGAAACAAAATTCCAGATCACATGAAACAAAACTAAATCTTTTAAAAACAATGCAAAAACCCAGACCATGAGTTTCTTTCATTAGTTTTAGCGAACTAAGTCCCAAGTCTTAAACTTGGCGATTTTAATTTGACTCGAGTCAAATCACGGACTCGAGTCCCCCCACTGCTGCACAGAACCATGAGATGGGTTGTGATGAACCCACTTGGACCTGCAGAGGAGACACCAGGGAGGTCAAATCCTTCCGCAGATGTCATGGAGGGTTAAAATATCAGCCAATAGGAAGCCAGGCTGATAAGAGGCCTCATCTGTGTGCGTGCGTGCATGTGCGTGTGTTTTAGGCCAAGTACAAGCAGGAGGCCAAGCAGCAGGCTGCAGCGTCGTTGTATTCCAAACTGCCCGAAACCCTGGAGACCAAACACGCCAAAGAAGCCGGCGCACTGCAGAGTGAAGTCAGTCCTGCTTTTTTGTCTCTCTCCGGAATTCTCATCGCAATCACCCTTTACGTTTTTCCCTTCAAACAAGCGCTCCCATTCTTGTCCTTGTACAGAAAGAGTACAAAGCTGTGGGCAAGAAGCAGATGACGTTGTCTCTCTACTCTCAGCTTCCTGACACCTCAGAGACGCAGTTGGCCCGAGAGGTGGCGCTGATTCAGAGCGAGGTACCAACTTGTTTGTTTCGCAGGAATAATAATATTCATTGCATCCATTGTGTGACTGGAGTGAGCTTCTTGATTGTTCAGAACAAATACAAAGAAAGCGGCAAGAGATTGCAGAGCATCAGCTTCTACTCACAGCTCCCAGAGACCAATGACACCCAGTTTGCCAAAAGTGTGTCAGAGATCCAAAGTGAGGTACTGTATACCTTCTAATCTACACAACAGTAGTATCCGCGGATACTGAGGATCTGACATTACAGAACCTTGTGATGTTCATCTAAAAGAGCGCTGTCAAATTTGTTTTCATTACGCTGCACATCGTACTTATGTTTGCCTTTTTAGCACCAGTGAGGAAAACTACATACACTTTATTTCCAAAACTATTCACTCAGATGCCTTTAGTCGCATAGGAATTTAAGTGACATCCATTCTTAATATGATGTCAATGCACCCTGCAGCTATAACAGCTTTTACTCTTCTGGGAAGGCTTTCTGCAAGGTTTAGGAGTATGTTTTTAGGAATTGTTGAACATTGTTCCAGAATTGTTTTGGGGCCATACCCAAACATACCCTCAAAGTTAGGAGCATGGAATTGTCCAAAATTTCTTTATATTCTGAAACATTCCTTTCACTGGAACTAAAGGGCCAATGTTTTGGTCAATTCCATACTCCTGTCTTTGTGGGAACAGGTCTTCCATTTCCAACATGACTGTGCACTAATGCACAAAACAAGGTCCATAAAGACAAAAGCTACTTCCTAATCATTCTACACTGGGGCTCTTCTGTGTGAGTTAAATCTTTACCCAAAACCGTCCGGCACCACTTACAGTTGTCCACTGAAAAACTTCAAAAGCTTCTTTTAGAGGAGCATTCAGACACAGCCCATCGCGCCACTCTGCGTGAACTGCAAGTGAATTCATAAATGGTAACAAAATATTATCTTTTTACAACCATATTTTTGCAATGTCTCACAGGATGGAATCTGTTGGCTTGGCGCATCCTCTCCTGGCTGGCTCGCCAAATTATGTTGTAGATAAACAGATGGCCCAATAAGACAAAGGACACAGACTGTTGCGAGTAGTGATCTGCTTTCTTTACTGAACACGAAGACTTCATACAGAAATGTTTGTGCTCAGTGCAGCTATTTTACAGATACCGGTACCGATTTTAGCAAGAATCGTGGAAGTCGACACACATGATTTGCTTTTGCGGGCCAAATAAAATGGTGTGGTGCTTCAGTTCATACAACCATAAGGGCCGGATCTTGCCCACGGGCCTTAACTTTGACTTGTGTGTTCCAGAACAAGTACAAGGAGGCGGGCCGGAGACAAGCATCCGACAGTCTGTACTCCAAGCTGCCCGACACTCTGGAGACTCGGCATGGTAAAGACGTAACACAGCTGCAGAGTCAGGTCAGAGCCCAGTCAGTGAGTACCAGCAACCCAGTCCAGAACTTCAAGTTCTTCTGCCGTCTCGGTTTAGGTGGCCTACAAGAAGGAGCACAAGCAGGAGGCCAGCAGGACACTTTACCACCAGATGCCTCAAACCACACATACAGTGTCGGCCAAACAGCTCACAGACTTGTACAGTCAGGTGAGCAGTGCGTGCACACACACACGCACGCACGCACGCACGCACGCACGCACGCACACACGCACACACACACACAAACACACACACACGTAATTAAACTTGTACTTTGCGTGTGTGCCGTAGGTGAAGTACAAAGAAGATGGGAAGAAAGAGATGAGTAAGAACTTGTACTCACTCCTTGCTGAGACCTCAGAGACGCACTTTGCCAAACAGATGTCCAAATTACAGAGCCAGGTGAGGACCCTGAATGCACCACAAACCGACATGGCAGCTATAGCCACAATTGCGATGTGTTTGTGGCGCACATTCTGATTGGACTATCCCGTTCAATGTTCTCACAATCAGCTTGACGATGTGTTTACAGAGCAAGTACCAGAAGGACAAAGAAGATCTGTCTAACTCTCTGTTCTCCGTGCTGCCCGAAACTCTGGACACTCGCTTTGTGAAGGACATGGCGGACACTCACAGCCAGGTCAGAAACGTGTCACCTTTACTTGACCAACTATCAGATGGACTTCCATGAAGATGCCAAGATGAAAACAAGAAGTTACCATTTTATTTGTCAGACGCTTGTGCTTTTTAGGCTGAATTTAGGGACTAAATGGGGTCAGAAAAATAAATACTCAAGTACATCCTACACAATTTGGCACTCTTTTCTACACTCTCGCATTTGTTTAGTATGCAGTTAGTTGCCAGCATCACCCCCTGACATCTGGATTTTGGCCTGTTTTACTGCTGCTTCTCCCACCCACTGAGCCAAGATCCCAAAATCTCAATGATACAAGATCTGAACCTCGGTTGACCTTCCATCTCTCTATTTACAATCTGCGGAGGTTGAAGAAAGTAACGAGCCTATTTTGACAAAGTAAGGAGTAGAAAGTACATATGTTTTCAAATGTTGGGCGTAAAAGTAAAAAGTCGTCATAAAAATCCATAAGTAAAGTACAGTGTCACCTGAAAAATCTTGAGTACAGTCACAAAATATTTGTATTTGGTTACTTCCCACCACTGGTTTGTATTCAGTGTGTGACACACTCAGATAAATTTGCAACACTATTCTATTCTGGCCGCTTTATCAGTGCAGCAGGATACCTCGTCTCACTTGTATGCCGCTAAATGATGTCAGGGTGCGTCATGTGACCCTCGCGCACCGTGTTTGTACACAAACACATTTTTGGGGCTTGTAAAGCTCCCCTTTCCTTCATGACATGTTTGTTTTGACTAGTACTAATGTCATTTGCCTTTTATATATTGTAAGAAAACGGGGGAAAAAAATCAGTTTTCTGGGAAAAAAATTAGAAATTTTTAGTTTAATGCCATATTGCCCAGCCTCAATTCCTCAAGTCCTTTGATTATGATTGCATGTGTGTGTGTGTGTGTGTGTGTGTGTGCGTGCGTGTGTGCACGTGCGCTCGTAGGTAAAGTACAAAGCGGCAGGAAAGGAGGCGGCCAGCAATGCTCTGTACCATCAGCTGCCAGAGACGGCCGAGACACTTCGTGCGAAAGAACTTTCTGAGCTGCTGAGTCAAGTAATGGACACACGTGGAACACTGTGTGTGTGTGTTTTCAATGACATTGAGTTCACTCCGGTAGAACAAGTACAAGCAGAGCGGCAGGGAAGTGATGGCATCCAGCCTGTACGCTCAGCTGCCGCAGACGGCCGAGACGCAGCTCGCCGCTAGGATGTCGGAGCTGCTTAGCAAGGTGAGTGCGCGTGTGGCAGAAGTGGGAGCGAGTCACGTATGTGCAAGTCAGAAGTGTCAACGCCTAAAACTTCGGCGTACAATGAGGCGCTCTAAAGCGGCCACGCCGAACTGAAAAACAAACGGTGCTGTTCTTGCAGTTTAAGTACAAGGAGGAGAGCATCAAGAGCCTCTGTCACAGCGCCTACAGTCGGCTGGTCGACACCGCCGAGACAGGACTGGCCAAGACGCTCTCCCAGCTGCACAGCGAGGTAAGGGAGTCTACGGTGAAGCCGCTCCCGCATATTCACGGTTCGGCTTTCGCTAATTCATCCATTCACATTTTTGGGGTGGAACCTATCCTTCGTTATTCGGTGAAAACTCTCAAAGCAATAACACTTTTGCTTTGACACCATCTCGTTGTCATGAACGGAACAGAGGATAGGACCCAAAAATGCACGACTCCAAAACAAATGGACAGTTTCCAAAAAGAGAGGTTTAATATACGGGCATACGTCGGTACACAGGCAGGCAATCCAAGAAAGGCAACAGTATCCAAAAACATGAGGCAAAAAGGCGAGGTCGGTAATCGGAACAGGGTCAAATCTTACTGTGAGTCTGTGACATGGAAACAAGGAATGCTGGAACGCGACGACAAGGTACAACGAACTGGCAACGCGAGGGAATGAGACACGAGGTTAAATACAAGGGGTAATTAGGGTGAACGAGGCACAGGTGGTGAAGATGCTCACATGAGCAGGTGTGTGTGAAACAGGGGGGAAGACAAAACCCGGAACACACACCCATGGCACTCGTGGCATCTTGGTGTCATGGAACTATTATTGAATTGGGTTGAGAAATTTTGTGATGACAAAAATAGCGCTTTGCCGCTCTCTTGTGGAAATTTGCTGTCAAGGAATTGCGTTGAAATGAGTTTAAGAATTTTGCTTTGACAAACATAGTGCTTTGGTGCCATCTTCAGAATCAGAATTATCTTTATTTTCCAAGTATGTCCAAAAAACACACAAGAAATTTGTCTCCGGTAATTGGAGCCGCTCTAGTACGACAACAGACACTTTTGAGACATAAAGACATTGAGAAAAACAGTCACTGAGCAATAAAGGGTTGCTAGTTATCTGGTAATGCCGGTACATTATTATTATTATTTTATTTATTTATTTTTTGACAATTATGCAAAAAGTTGCAGAGTCCTCTAGCACTTAGAGCAGTTCGAATGACTAATATTGCAGTAGTCCGGTGCAATGACCATTGTGCAAAGAGCGCCGAGACTTCAAGTGAGTAGTACGATAGTCTGGGACAATGTTGATTGTGCAAATGTTGCAGATACTCCTGAGTCAGTGTGCAAATGAAGCAGATGCTACTCTGGCATGAGTGGCCAGTATTGGTCAACAACAGATATGCAAATAGTGCAGCATGGTGAGACTACTACAGTGAGTGCACGAGTAATATATAATTGGCCCGACAGAAATGTGACAACAAACTCAAGACAAAAAGACAAAAAATTGCCAGCATGTTGCAATGGAATTGTAGGTTAGGTGTTTAAGAAGTTGATTGCAAGAGGGAAGAAGCTGTTGGAATGTCTGCGAGTTCTAGTTTGCATTGATCGGTAGCTCCTACCTGAGGGAAGGAGCTGGAAGAGCTGGTGACCGGGATGTGGAGGGTCCACTTCCTGTCGATATGCAGACTCGTCAAAAAAGAGTTTGTGGTTGAGTTTAGCTTTGTTAAAGTCCCCGAGAATAATGAGGGGTGAGTCCGGGTGTTTTTTTTCAAATTTCGTTGACTTGTTCGGCGAGCATTAGCAGTGCGGCATTCGTGTTAGCTTGAGGCGGAATATAGACGCTGGCGAGAATGAATGATGCGAACTCACGCGGCGAGTAGAATGGCTTACAGTTCAAGAACAGCGACTCCCAAAAAAAAGCTGAATCTTGTGACATCTTAGTGTCAAGAGACTGTTGAAGTGAGTTTTGGACTTTCGTTTAGATGAAAATAGTGCTTTGGTGCCCTCCTGTGGCATCTTGGTGTCAATAACCTATATTAAACTGAGTTGAGGAGTTTCATTTTGACAAAAATAGTGCATCTTGTGGCATTTATGGGCAATTCTAAACCTTTTTAGCATGGGTTTACTTGTACTTGTAGATTTCTCTATTTCCGGTAGGGGTCAGTCCCTTTTCCCCTGGGTTCAGTGAACATCTAAAGATGATGTCTGTTAGCAACATGCTAAATGCTAATCTCTTCTGCAGACCAAGTACAAGGAAGCCGGCAGGAAAGAGGCGGCTAGCAGCCTCTACCACCGCCTGCCCGAGACCGTGCAGACGCTGCACGCCAGGGCGGTCACGCGGCTGCAGAGTCAGGTGCGAGCGACTCGTACACAAACACTTCGATCAGGCCTGTCAAACTTGGTTTTCGTTACGGGCCGCATCGTAGTTGCGGTTGCCCTCCAGGGGCCGTTTATAACGATGAAAGCATCGAGGTATCGCTAGGGGTACGTCCTAAAAATCACAATTTGCTATGTACCTTGGTTTTAACTTTACGGTTCAGTTCACTCTCTCTAAAGTCAGGGAACAAAACACATAACGAGCTGCTTACTTTTTGTGCAAACAGGCAGATTTAGTGGCATTTAAAATTAAAAAGTTTCATCTTTTCTTTTTGGGAAAGTGCAACATCAACAGTTTGCCTTCTTTTTAGAAACTCAACAATGGAAGCAAGTGCAAAAGTAACAGTTTGGGAATTATTATGTGACAGAAATACTAACGAAAGCATTTAGATGTGTCACAATTCAGATGATGGGCAATATACAACAAATAAAGATGAGATAATACAAAGTAAAGTTGAGCGTCACACACAAGAGACGTGACTGGACACAACTCAATGACGGCAAGATGACCTTTACGAACAAAAATGTGCGACCTCACCAGGTCCAATACAAGATGGAAGCTTTGAGGGCTCAGGGCACCAGTCTGTACTCGAAGCTGGCCCAAACCATCCAGATCCAGTTTGCCAAAGCCGTCATGGAGATTCAGAGTCAGGTGACCGCACGCAAACACATGCAACCGCCCAGGCACGCACAGACACAAACGACTACATGAACACACAAACGCATGCAACTGCCCAGACACACAACTACGCACTCACAGATCCACAAACACACACACAGGTGTGCGCGCAACCACTTACCATACATGTACACAAACACTCAATAGCCCTTGAACACAACTGCGCACAAACACACACAATCATGCACGCAAACACAACTTCCTTCACAACACAAATACAAAAACACAAACACAAATCTACATTGAAGAATGCACACACAACCCTACAAACCACACACAACTACACACGCCAAAACACACACACACACATACACACAAAACCACGGACACACACTAATACATACACACGAGTTGATCATGTGAAAGTGTTCTAGTATTATGCACGAGTGCACTCCAAAGAAGATGAAGCATTCAAACACACAATGTGATGTTCTGATGCACATGTGTGCGTGAGCTAGAATAAATACAAGGCAAGAAGTCGAGAGGAGAGCGGCAGCAGCGTCTTTCACAAGATGGCCGACACCAATCAGACAGAGTTCGTCAAGCGCTTGAGGGACGTTCAGAGTCAGGTGAGCTGTCGATGATGTCATCGGCCAATCAAATGCTACCCAAAGTTGGCTTACATTTGGTCCTCCTCAAATACTTTGTTTGTGTGATTGTATGTATGTATTGTCTGTGGTTTTATTTGTGTATTGGTGTATGTGTGTGTGTTTATCTATGTGGTTGTATGTGTTTATTTATGAGTATTTCTGAATGTGAGTGTGTGTTTGTTTTTATCAGTGTGGTTGTGTGGTAGTGTTTGTATTTTGTTATTTGTCTAGTGAGGATAAGCGGTAAAGAAAATGGATGGATGGATGTTTGTGTTGTGAGGGAAGTGTGTTTTTGTGCGTGGTTTTGTGTTTGTGTCTGTGTGTGTGGTTATGTTTAAGGGTATGTGTGTGGTTTTGTTAAGTGTTGGGGTGTGTTTATATTATTTATTTGGTTGTGCGCGTTTGTGCGGCTGTGTACTTAAGTTTGCTCATATTTGCGTGTGTATTTTAAGAGAAAGTACCAGAAGGACAAAGCCGAACTGTCCGTGTCGTTGTTCTCTTTGCTGCCCGAGACTCCGGACACACGCTTCGTGAAGAACGTGACGGACATGTTGAGCCAGGTGACGTCCGACCATGTGTGTTTGTGTGTCGCTTTAGCGCAGCAACAATGTTGATGTTGTGTTGTTGTTGTTGTGTTGTCAGAGTAAGTACAAGGAAAGCAGTAAGAAGGAGCTGGTCAAGAGTTTGTACTCACTGCTGCCTCATACCAAAGACACACAGCACGCCAAACAACAGAGTCACCTACACAGCCAGGTACAGCTAATGCGCTGCTTGCAGCCTTTAAGCAACGGCTTGAGCACAAACGTTGCAGCAACGTTTAGACAGACAATATAGCAGTACTCACATATTTTCTTTATTCTCTGTGTAGAACGACAAACACTAGCGCTGCACTGATGACCTGGGTCATATTTTCTTTATTCTCTGTGTAGAATGACAAACACTAGTGCTGCACTGATGACCTGATAGGAGTTGCGATGCCGCATTGAAGTGTTATGAATCACACTCTCGCTCATGACACACTAATGTGCAGCAGCATTGAGAATCACGGAAACTAATCCAAAAAGCATGAAACTCTTCACTTAACCATTAAAAGGGAGTCTCTGTGTGTGTTACAGAAGTTGTACAAAGAGGAGAGCAAGAAGGAAGCCGCCTGCAGTTTGTACGCTCAAATGCCTCAAACCATCGAGACTGTCTTTGCCAAAGAGCTCAGCAAGACGCAGAGTGACGTGTGTGCTAACGCTAAAGGAGCTTGAGACCCACATCACAACAATCTCACACACACACACACACACACACGTTATCTGACGTATGAGGTCCCACATAGGCCAAACACAAATAACACATAATAATAATATTTACCTCTCACATACACCCACAAATTTGAAGATGAGGTTTTGGTGAGTGTGAGATGTTTTTGGGTATATGTGAGAGACATTTTCAAGAGTGTGAGAATTTATTTGTTTGAGAGGGTTTTTTTTTGCATGTGAGAGGATTCTGAGTGAATATGCGAGGTTTCTAGTGAGTGTGAGATGTTTTTCGGACTGAGTGAGGTTTTTGTTCTTGTGTGAGTTTTTTCGGTGAGTATGAGAGGTTTTTTTGGGCATGTGTTGTTGTTGGACTGGGTTGCTGGTACACACTGACTGGACACTAATGTCCTGAATTCTGTTTGATGTTGTCCCTGTGTAGAAGTTTTATAAGGAGAAGTATAATCACGACAAAGGCAAGTCGGACTACGTCAACATGAAGACGCTGCCGGACGTGGAGCACGCCATGGACGTCAACAGGAAGCAGAGCCACGTAACCGCAAACAGCGCAATACCATGTCTTGGGAATCACTGCCTTGCCACTATCTACTAGTGCCAATATACTAGTTTCTTTGAGGCAAAATAGTACATTCACACTATCTTGTGGTATCTTGATGTCGAGAAACTATGCTGAATTGTGGAGTTTCAAGGACCTTCATTTAGATAAAATAGTGCTTTGCTGTCATCTTGGTGTTGAGAAACTATGTTGAACTGGGTTAAGCAATTTCATTTAGACAAAATAGTGCTTTTGCCTCCATCTTGGTGTTGGGGAACTATATTGACGTGACTTGAAGAGTGTCATTTAGACACTCCTTAATCCCTAAATCCCTTTTTAGTGAATTTTGTAGTGATGAAGGATTAGGAAATGCTGAATGAAGCCGAACACGCGAATGGCGTCTGCGCTGTTCTCAGGTCAGCTACGGGAAGGGGAAGGAGGAGCTTCATCGCTACAACACGGCGCCCGACAGGGCTGACATCGTCAACGCCACCAACGCAGCCAAACTGGCCAGCCAGGTCAGTCGCTCTCATTTTTCATCTCCATGACAACAGTTTGATGAATTATAGACAATGTGCAGCTGTTAAAACGAATGCATATGTGTCTTACATAACACTAACGACATCTTTTAGCATTTGTATCTATTATGTATGCGTTTAATAAATGATTTGCTCACATTTGAGTGTTCATAGTCACATATACGTCATTTGTGCGTGTGTGCGGGACGCCCACAGGTGGCCTACAAAAGTGACGCCAGGCAGTCGGTTGTGAGTGACAGTTCACTCCTGGCGCGCGCGGACATCAATCACGCCAAGGAAGTGTCCAAACTGGCCAGTCAGGTACACACATGTGCACGCGCAGGCTCACATGTGCACGCTTCCATTTTGTCCAACTGAGGGCGTGCCCTCACGCAGGTGCAGTACAAGCGGCAGGCGCATGGGCGACCTCGCTACAACCCGCTGGACTGCGTGTCCTTCAAACACACCCAAGCCGCTGCGGCGCTCGCCAGTAAGGTGAGCAGGTCGCGTGAACAATTCCGTCACAACGTGCACCTCACACAGGTCGCCAAGTTTATGAATCTGGTGAAATTCATAACCTTACACACACACACGCATGAATAATCTGCACAGCGGGCACCTGAGCAAAACATTTCAATTTTAGTTGTGTGTGTGTGTGTTGTGCGTGTTCAATGAATTATAGAAATGTTAACATTCGTAACAGGAAGTGAACAGTGTGAGTGCGTGTGCGTGCATGCGCGTGTCTGATGACAGACTGTGAACACGCAGCCTGTTTAGTGTGCTTGTAACCATGGAAACTTTTGTCAAGCAAATGGAATAGAGGAGGTTGGATGAAAAGCTGGAGAAGTTGAAGAGGGCAATACACACATACGCGCACACACGCGCAGCGAGGAAGCGCTTCAGTTCCAAACGTTGCAGAACAGGACATCCACTTTGTGATCACTTCAGAAGGAAACAAGTTGAAGTGAATGTCTTTGAAAGCCTTCAGAATATCACATTATCAAGTTTTGTTGTTGTTGATCAGGTCAAGTATAAGAGCAACCGAAAACACGAAGGTTCTTCCGACCTGCCGAACCTCCTGCAGCTGGAACACGCGCTGCACGCCAGCAAACTGCAGAGTAACGTGCGTGTACATCCACCATAAATACACTTCGACACCATAACTACACACTCACTCTGTGTGTGTGTGTGTGTGTGTGTGTGGCATCAGGTGGAGTACAAGAAGAAGTACGGGCAGAGCAAGGCTCAGTACCACCTCACCCTGGACACGGCTGAACAGCGCCACCATAGGAAGAACGTGGTGCTGCACAGTCAGGTCTCACGCACACACAAAACCACAGACACACACGCCATCGCATACATGAACACACACACACATGGCCTGATGTGCGTGCGTGCTTACAGGTGAAGTACCGCGAGGAGTACGAAAAGAGCAAAGGTCACACACATCTAGAGTTTGCGGACACGCGAACATACAAAGTGCAAAAGGTGGCGCAGAAGCTGCAAAGCCAGGTAACACAACAAATCACACAAATCAACCGTGCATGTCCATCAAAGGAAGTACAGGAAGTAAAGTGTGCGTCTTTTGAAGAGAGTACAGGGAGTAAAGTACTGTATGCGCTTTTTAGAGGGAGTACAAGCGTGACTATGAGGAGCACGTGAAGGGAAAAGCCTTGGTGGAGGTAGAGCAGACGCCGGAATATCTGACAGCTCGTCAGGCCACCGACCTGCTTAATGAGGTAAAACACACACAAGCAAATGATTGTGTTCCAGGCCTCGTGGTCATTTTAACTGTGCCTTGCTCTGTATACCTGAAATATGAACATCAGTTCACAAACTTAATTTGTTCTGAGACGCAGTTCGCATCAGAGGAAGTAAAGTGTGTGGCCTTCAGATAACAGTAACAGATTTAGGATTCCTAGTAACACTTTCTCTTTCCGTTTTTTGGAGCCATACTGAGGGCTAATTTAGTCCCACCCCCCCAAAAAATAAAAAAACAAACAAACAAAAAAACACATGCCTGTAATGTGTAATGCATTGGGCCAATAATTTTTTACGCAGCGTGAGGAAAACCAAAACTGAGCCCAACGCATCCATCAAGATTGTTCGTGAACCCGGGAAATATCCATCCATTTTCTGTACCGCTTATTGGGAAATGTTGTTCGTGAACCGACGTTCCACTGTATTAATACAAGTTATTCATTGTAATCCTGATCGTGCTTCTGTGTAGAAGGAGTACAGAAAGGACCTGGAGCAGGAAGTGAAGGGGCGGGGCTTATCCGGCCTGGGCCTGGAGGACACGCCCGAGCTCCTGCGGGTCAAACAAGCCAATCGGATCCTGAACCAGAAGGAATACTGCAAGGATCTGCGCACGGACGTGCTGGGCAAAGGGATGCGGCTCAGCGCCGACGTCCTGGAGGTCCGACGGGCCAAGAGGGCCTCCGACATCCAGAGTCAGGTGACCGGAGCTCGCCGGCGTACGCCTGTCGGCACTGGACCCGCCTTCACTGTGCATGCGTGTAACAGAGGTCCTACAAGCAGATGGACCATCTCAGGGAGAACTCGTACGGGACCGTCACCGACACTCTGGAACTTGTGCACGCCTCTTACCTCAAAGACGTCTACAGTCAGGTGAACGCTGTTTGCTTTCAGTCTGTCTGCCCATCTATCCGTCCATCTATCTGTTGATCCATCCGTCCGTCCGTCTGTCATTCCAGAAGAAGTACAAAGATGCCGCCGAGCGTCTGCGAGCTCGTTACAGTGCGGTGTCACTGACTCCCGAGATGGAGCGAGTGAAAGCCAATCAAAGACACGTCAGCTCGGTGAGATCTCGCTCGCATCGCGACATTCGACTTCTTCGTCTTCTACGCAAAAACTTTATATTTTTAGGTTCGGCTCGTCCTCCGCTCCCATTCACTTGAACATAACGACGTTAATCGCAGGCGCAGATTTTAGCGACAGTGATTTCATCCACACTTACATTATGAATAATAAATAAAGTTAAGTATTGTTGTAAAACACATATGTATACTTTATAGACTGTACTTATATGGCTGGGACTCACTCGCTTAAAACCCGGAAATGCCGTGTTGCCTTTCAGTTGAGTTGAGCGGGTGGGCAGCTATTAATCGATGAAGCTACGTCACAATGACGGCGATTTCAAATTTGCAAGTGTTACGCCGTTTATCGCCTTTCGCATTCAATCGACAAACCGTGCAGATGTCAAACTTAAACCAGGTCACAGACGCATTTTGACCTGAAAACGGTGGGAAAAAAATTGGACTTTGATGGCACAGGACCTTTAAATGTTCATCGTGAACGACTGGAAGTGTGAGCCTGACTCCCTGTCGCCCCCTAGTTGCACTACTGCTGGGACTCCAAGCTGATGAGAGGTCTCATGTCCCCCGTGACCGACACCCCAGAGATCGTCCTCGCCAGAGAGAACGCCAAGAAGATCAGTGATGTACACGCGCACACACACACACACGCACACACACGAACGCACACACACACACACTCTGTAGGTTCCTAATTAATGAAACTAAATACTTTCTCTTCGTCCACAACTTTGTCTCCTGGTTTTGTTCTATAGTTTACTTCAAAATGAAAGCGATGATACAAACAATATGCCAGAATAACTAAACTAGGGAATGAGGTCAAGAAAATGGCAAACACAAGAGCGAAAAATGGAGATGTAAAAAAATGTGTAACCGCCTCACTCCCCAGGTTACCACAACAACACATGGATTCTTCCACCTTAAATAGTTGAGTGGCATGAACGTCAACCCATGCAAACATACGAAAGGTGGGCAATTTCGTGGTTAAACCATTAGGCACTATGCATCACAGTGACAGTCTCAGCATTGGGGGCAGAAAGTAGGGACGGCAGATCCCGCTGCCCCCCACAATTCTTTGCTGTGCTCATTTTAGCTACAGTACTGTATTTGGAGAAAATCATGCTAAATTTGCGCTTTACTTGCATTTGTTCCTGTCCATGTTGCTACGAGTGTGTGTACTAGCTATACGATGGACTAAGGCAGGTATTTGTTAATGTATATCTTGAAACTCGGCCTGTGGTAACAGTGGCATTCCGGTCATGTTCTTTGTATCTTCAAGAAATTTGGTGACTCACCAAAGCGGAGTGCCCGGAGAAAACTCACGCGGGCACGGGGAGAACATGTAAACTCCACACAGGCGGGGCCGGGATTTGAACCCCGGTCCCCAGAACTGTGAGGCAGATGTGCCAACCAGACTCCACCGTGCCGGCACATTATAGTCAAATAGCCAAAAATGCTAACTGTACTAGACGTGCAGGTGAGTAACAGCACTACTTGGATCTATAAAATTTTTTACTGAGTCTGCAGTACGTGTACTGTAATGTAGTGAGGGAATATTGTTTTACATTCTTAGGAATGAAACCCCTGCCTCGTTTTTGATGAACACTTACACCTGTTACGCTGCTGTATTTTAACTTTTTTTGGCCTTGATGGTCTTAGAGATTTTTGATGTGCTACTTGGGGTCTCGAATTTAACATCTACTGCTGCGCACCATGAAGCTCAAACAGCAACGTTGTGTTCCACAAAGATCCCACGTTCAGGAGTTGTGACTCGCGTGTTGTTGTGCATCGTTCAGGTGCGGTATCGAGAACAGGTGGGCTGCGGGACCGCCGTCATGGAGACGCCCGATATGGAAAGAGTCCGACGTAACCAGGAAAACATCAGCACAGTGAGCACGCTTGCACACACATGCACGCTTACATTGATATCTGTCACACAGTGTGTGTGTGTGTGTGTGTGTGTGTGTGTTTGTGAGAGAACAGGTGAAGTACCAGCGTGGGCTGCAGGAAGTTCGGGGGCGCAGCTGCACAGAACTAGACACCCCCGAGTACAGACGGGTGCGGAGGTCTCAGGACTCTGTTTCCATGGTAGCGGCCGCCTGCTGCCCGGCTCGCCTGCGGCGTTGGCCGGCTAATGGACAGCGCGCGTGCCAGCGTGACGCTCGTACTAACTGACGCCCACACACACACATCCTGATGTGTGTGTCTCTGTGTGTGTGTGTGTGTGTGTGTGTGTGTGTGTGTGTGTGTGTGTGAGCAAGCAAGCTTGTGGGTGTGATTAATAAACGTTTTAAAACAAATGTGCTTCTTTTATTTGCTCACTGACAAAATGCACCGTGTGTGTGTGAGTGTGCATGCGTTAACATATTTTAACTCTTATGTTAGTTTTATTTTATTTTTAATATTTAATATTTTTTTATTTTGCAGTTGTGTCTAGTACTAGGTTTTATATTAACATTTAAATATTGTATTTATTTGTAATTTTTTATTTTTTTGTGTATTTAATATTTTTTTCCGTGTCCTGCACTAGTCTTGATACTAAGATATTTTAAGTTTTTATGAGCTTTAAATTATGTTCTTAATTATTGTAATTCTATTTTATTTTTATTTTGGAGTTTACATTTTGTTGTAGGTATCCGTTAACATTTTGTTGTATGTATCTGTCTGTCCACTATTTTTATATATTTTTTTACTCAGTTAATTTTTCTTCTATTTTACTTGATTCAGTTTCGATAACAAATTTTAATGTGTAATTCTCGAGTTATTTTAAAATGATTGTACAGTAGTTTATTTTAATTTTGACATTTTTGATGTGTGTAGCAGTAGTCCTGACATGAACGCGGTTTGTTTATTATTTGCTATTTACCCTTACGTCTTTCTTTGTGTTCCCCTTTTGCTGCAGGCCAAGTACCATGAGGAATTTGAGCGCACCCGCGGTCGCGGTTCTACGACTGGATTGGACGAGGCCGGCACGGAGCGCTACCAGCGGGCCAATCACGTGATAGCGGACGCGGGTCCCAACCAGATGATGGACACGGACAGACGACCCGGAGGCATCATCGTAGGTCAGCGAGCTTACTTTACTTTTTTTTAATTTAGCTTTTAAAAGAGAAAATGTGCTGCTTATAAGTGAATATAAACTCGTGACTGGTGTAGTAGTTCACATTGCCGGGCAGTGGTTATTGTGGCTGCTCTGACGCTTTTTGTCACGTGGGAGACGGCAGAATGTTGGCTTCCTCCTGCGAAGATCCACGTATGTCGTGATCGCACGATGGACGACGTTCTCTAGTGTGGGCCGGTCCTTTTGTGCTCAAGAATAACTTTTTCTTAAACAAACAAAAAAGTGCATTAAATAAGTAGTATGTAAGTTTAATTCAATTATGTATACATTGTAGCTTTATTATTAAAAATGAATGAATTAACTATTTTTAAATTAAAATTAAGTAAAACAAATGCTGAATGTAGAGTAAATGTAAAATGTTGATTATTATTATTGAATAATATTTTTTCAATTATTTACAATAAACCAATCAAGCCATTAATTATTTTTTAATTAATAAAGAATTATAGCTAATTTTATAAAATGTGATATGAATCAAAGTGAAAATTGTCTAAAACCATGTTACTTTTTAGGTGATGAGTTGTATTTGAAGTGTAATCAGATACATTTGGGCTAGAACTAAGACAAATATTATTGGTTAGATTTGGAGTTCTTGTGGTGTGGGTGTCCTGACGGACCAGACCAGGCGTTCGCTACCGGTTCTTGTGTCCCGACGGACCCGACCGGCTGTGCGCTACCGTTTCTTATGGCGCCAACTCAGTGTTATTCCCGTCATCTCTTAAGACGTGAAAGTGTGGAGAACCGATCCAGGCTCCATCTTTGACTTTGACCCGCTGGAGGATGACGTGCAGTCCAAGAGCCTGCGCAGGATGTCCGGTAGAACCCAGCTCCAAACCCCTCCCCCCACTGAACCGCCCCACTACTAAAAGAAAACCTCAAAGTTTTGTTTTGGTCTTCTAAAAACGATTGCGTCCCCTAACGAGTATTGTGTGATTTGGAGCACAACATAGCAAATTTAATCCATAGCATTATTCTGAAACATAGTAACCTTAATCCACAACATAACGACATTCAGCCACAACATAGTGACCTTAATCCACAACAGAATCAAATTCATCCGCAACACAATGACCTTAATCCACAATATAACGAGATTAATCCACAACATAACAGGATTAATCACAAACATTTAATACACAATATAACGAGATTAATTCGAAACATAGCGGCCTTAATCCACAATGAGATGAATCCGAAACATAGCGACCTTAATCCACAAAATAACGACATTCAGCCACAACATAGTGGCCTTAATACACAACGATATTAATCCGAAACATAGCGACTTTAATCCACAACATAACGACATTCAACCACAACATAGCGACCTCAATCCACAACATGAGATTAATCTGGAATTTGCGATTTTGATCCACAACAAACAAGATTAATCCAAAACATTGCGAATTTAATGCACAACATAACGACATTAATCCGCAGCATAGAGACATAAATCCAGAACATAGCTATGATAATCCATAACATAGGGACGCTAATCCACAACATAGCGATGTTAATACACAACATATAGACACTAATACATAACATAGACACTAATCCACAACATAGTGACTTTAATACACAACCATGTGACGTTAATCCACAACATAACGACGCTAATCCACGACATAGAGACCGTAATCCACAACGTAGGGACATTAATCCACAACATAATGGCATTTAAACACACCGGACGGAGGCAGCAGGAGCTCACTTTCAGTGTGTTTAAATGTTATGGATTAATGTCGTGATGTTTTGGATTAATGTCGTGATGTTGTGGATGAATTTCGTGATGTAGCATTTCCGTTTTGTTGTGTTGTGACCTGTCTCGGTCCCTGTAGAACAGTCTTTATGCAACAGTGCCCCCTGATGTTCAGGTGACACTTATCATATCATTCCTACCTCCAATCGGAATGTTGCACTGGGTGAGCTGACAATTTGACTTCCTGAAATTTGGAACACGAGCAGCTGACGTCATGACAATGTTGCTCTTTTCCTACTTCCGGTGTTTGCTTGGCGGCGGCTGGCCGGCGGCGCCCCCTGTGGTCAGAGCGGGTAGAGCGCAGGCTGAGCAGGCCTCCGTCCCGGCAGTCTCACAGCTCGCTGCCCTCTAAACTCTGGGATAGGAGCAGCTGCGACACGCCGGGTACATCTCACTCTAATCACGCTGTCACGTGATTGAATGGACACTCTCTGAAATGACGCATGTGATTTGATCATGAACGTCATCGCTGTTCTTATTATATGTGTTTGTGGTTTTGGGATGACATCAATCGAGGAAGTTGACACTTTGTAACCCTTTCAGACTCAGCTAGTAACACTGCTGCTACAACCTGTCAAATTATTATAGTTTAATAATAGAATTATTGTATGTGCATGCATGTGTGAGACAGCCCCGGTGCTTCCTGGAGCGTACTACCAGGGGGTGCACATGCAGCCGCAGCCTCAGTATCACGGCTACATGCATCAGACCAGCATGTCGTCCGTCAGATCCGTCACCTCGCCGCCACACTCGTCCGTCATGGTAAGTGCGCCCCTGCAGGCTCCCTGGCATCACCGCACATGACTATCTTCTTTCATCGGGAATCACAGGTTTCAAATTTACAGCCCGGGGACAAGATTATTTGGTCCACCGATGCAAATAAAGTGTCTACCTAAATGGGATTTGTTCTTCTATTTTGGCAGAAAATCTGTAACAAATGTGTGAATTTTCTTCACTTATTCAGTCAGTCACTCAAATATTACACTTCACCACATAGCTTAACATAAACTTAACAATGGTAATTATCCATAGATGCCACAAGATGATGGCAAAACTCGACTTTCCTATTAGAGAGGGCTATGGCCTATGTAAATGAAGGTCCTCCCCTCACTTTAATATAGTTCCCTGGAACCAAGATGATACAAGATGGAGCCTAAGTAACACTTTCATCTATAGACAATTACAGGAAACCCGTTTTCGGGGGTTGTCTATTAACCGTGTCTTTTTCGCTGGTTCCTTGCCAGCAAGATGTCACAAGATGGCGCCACAACATTGCTTTTATTCTAGACAAGACTTTAGCATGACCATAAAAAAGCGAATAACGGAGAATAGGTTAAAATAAAAATTGTAAATATGCAGGGGAACGCTAAATATGATATTCATAATCCTAAATACAATGTTACCTGCTACACAGATGAGCTCGACGCACTAGTAAATGTTGGCCTGCTTTGTGTGTGCGCGTGCGTGCAGCGTGTCTACCGGGCGCTGTACGACTACGCGGCGCAGGACCACGACGAGGTCTCCTTCCGGGACGGCGACGTCATCGTCAACGCGCAGTCCATCGACGAGGGCTGGATGTACGGCACCGTGCAGCGCACCGGCAAGTCCGGGATGCTGCCCGCCAACTACGTGGAATGTTGCAACTAGGGGACGCGTGCGTGCGTGCGATGACTTCATTTTAGCAGCAAAACACACACATACACTGCAAAACTGCTAAATCTTTCCCAAAACAGCTTACATCAAACAAGACATTTTGAAGTGAAAAAAATTATCTATCAATGGAACTAGTATGAACTGACTTGATAAGCTTCTTAAAATAAGATCTTGTATCTTCAAACAAGTATTTTCTTTTTGTATTGCTGAAAAATTTGAAAAAAAGCCAAAACTGTCTTAAAATAAGTGCAGTAAGATTTTTTTCACTAGAAATAAGAAATTCACTAGGTAAGATTTAGCATTTTTGCAGTGTAAAGTTTATCATGAGGGGAAAAAATTTTTTTTTGCTTTTTTTGCTCTGGTGTGTGTGCGTGTGTGTGTGCGCTTATGATTTATGTATTTTTTTTTTCCACTTTTCATCTCTACAATATCACTTGATCACAGCACATTTAGGAAAGTCTGTCTTAGTGTTTTGTGTGTTTGATTTCACAAATGCAATGAAATTAATATGTTGTGAACTCAGAAATACTGGTCAACTGTTTTCTTTGGTTTTGGATCATTTGAATTGAGGTTTATTCCCACGTACTCTTGATCTCTGATTCTACTTTAATCGCATGTTATTTCACTTTATACAGTGTCACCACCTAATCTATGTATTGCTGTGCCTCAATAGACACACACACGCGGTCTTAAATGAAATAAAACAGCATTTGTCAGCACAAATACGTCTTCAGTCTCTGAGTAGCAATTCAGTCTCCATCCATCCATCGATGTGCTAGCACTCTAGCTAGCTAGTGTTATCTATCTAGCTAGCTCAAGGGCCGGCAACGTCAACTACTCAAAGAACCGCTTGGACCATTTCAAGTCTTCCAAGAAGACACTTGTTTGAAGCTTACTTTCAAATGAAAAAGTCAATGTCTAATTGTGTCCCCCTTGTATTTATGAAATTAAAGCTCCAGCACACCTGCAACGTCAGTGAGGATAAAGCGGTACAGAAAATGGATGGATGGATAAAGCTTAACTTAAATCAATTAACTAATATTAATATCCATCCATCCATCCATTTTCAACACCGCTTATCCTGGTTAGGGTCGAGGGGCACCGGAGCCTATTCCAGCTGTCTTTGGGCGAAAGGCGGACTACACCCTGAACTGGTCGGCAGTCAGTCGCAGGGCACATATAGACACGGACAACCGTTCGCACTCAGATTTGCACCGTCACTGAGTGGGAACTGAACCCACGCTTGCCCGCACCAAAGTCAGGCGAGTGGACCACGACACCATCAGTGACCTAATATTAATAACGTATGGATATATATATATATATATATCCATCCATCCATCCATCCATCCATCCACTTTCTGAGCCGCTTCCCCTCACTAGGGTCACAGGAGCCTATCCCAGCAAATCATCAGGCAGGAGGCGGGGTACACCCTGAATTGGTTGCCAGCAGGGCACATACAAACAAACAACCATGCGCACTCACATTCACACCTACGGGCAATTTAGAGTTGTCAATTAAGGTGCATGTTTTTGGGATGTGGAAGGAAACCGGAGTGCCGGGAGAAAACCCACGCAGGCACCTGGAGAACATGCAAACTCCACACAGGCGCAGCCGGGGATTGAACCCCGGTCCTCAGAACTTTGAGGCAGACGCTCTAACCAGTCGTCCACCGTGCCGCCATTATATATCCATCCATTTTCTGAGCAGCTTCTCACTAGGGTCGTGGGCGTGCTGGAGCCAATCGCAGGGCACATAGAAACAAACAACCATGCGCACTCACATTCACACCTACGGGCAATTTAGAGTTTTCAATTAACGTGCATGTTTTTGGGATGTGGGAGGAAACCGGAGTACCCAGAGAAAACCCACGCAGGCATGGGGAGAACATGCAAACTCCACACAGGCGGGGACGGGGATTGAACCCAGGTCCTCAGAACTGTGAGGCTGACGCTCTAACCATCCACCGTGCCGCCGCCATATATATATATATATATATATATATATATATATATATATATATATATATATATATATATATATATATATATATATATATATATATATATATATATATATATATATATATATATATATATATATATATATATATATGATGCAGGAGATAGGGGCTGTGGCGACCCCTAACGGGACAAGCCGAAAAGAAGAAGATGGATATATATATATACACACACACATCCATCCATCCATTTTCTGTACTGCTTCTCCTCACGCGGGTCGCGCCCCTGCTGGTGCCCATCCCAGCTGACTCCGGGCGAGAGGCGGAGTACATCCTGAACTGGTCGTTTTCAATTGTCAGCTCACCCAGTGCAACAAACAACCATTCACACCTATGGGCATGTTAGTTTTCAATTGACCTTGCACACATGTTTTTGGGGATGTGGGAGGAAACCCGAGTGCCCGGAGAAAAGCCACGCAGGCACGGGGAGAACTCCACACAGGCGAGGCCGGATTTTACCCGTAACTTCAGAACTGTGAGGCAGATGTGCTAACCAGACATCCACTGTGCCCCCCACACACACACACACGTGTGTGTGTATGTATATATATATATATATATATATATATATATATATATATATACACACACACACACACATATACACATCTCGCCACTATTTGCATATCTGTTGTTGACCAATACAGGCCACTCGTATTGCACTGGACTATTGCTATGTTAGTCATTCAAACTGCTCTCATTGCACAATTGTAAAAAAAAATACATAAACACAATAAAAAAATTGTACCGGCATTACCAGATAACTAGCAACCCTTTATTGCTCAGTGACTGTTTTTTTCAATGTCTTTATGTCTCAAAAGTCTTCTCTGTCAATTGACTGTCGTACTAGAGCGGCTCCAACTACCAGAGACAAATTCCTTGTGTGTTTCTGATATATACGTGTGTGTGTACGTTAAGATGTAAATCCACCAGATGGCGACAGTGCACGTTCCTTTGCGCGGCGGGTCGTAGAAGAAGAAAACCTCTACTACCTGTGCGCGTGTGTTGCATTTTGTGAATGAGAAGGCGCTGATTTTGTGTCCAAAATGATGTCGTTTCTTCCCAAAGTGCTTCTCGTGGTGCTGTTGGCTTTCCCGGCGTACGTCGTCTTCACAGGTTGGTGTGTTTTTCCACACAAACGAGCGGTGTTGGAACTCTGCAAGCGTTAGCTTAGCTTATTTTAACTTAGCTTGGCCTGGCCTTTGCCCATTTGAACATGTGCCACAGCTGATCAATGAGACAATTCCCCGGAAATCATCTTGATAGCGTGACTTTCCGAAAGACTGGCTCACAGTTTGTAGCTCAACCCCAAATGGTACCGTTGACGAGTTGTGCACTTGACGTGAGTCGGCTTGCTTGGACTGACGTGGCCTCAATGCTAGCGACAAGCTAAATAGCTTGAGTAGCATGCTAACACACATGTTTGATTGAGTTTAATCTCTCATAATATTTCCTTTTGAGCATTTTGGAGTGCGTGTAATGCAATACTTAGTATGAACACGAGAGAGATTTTGTCGCGTAGTTCAAATACACAAACGCAGCCATTTCAAATGAAAGTTGATAAAACATTTTTTATTTGTTCTTTGCTCTATTGCGATTTAAAAAATATATATTTTACATTCGAGTGTGACTGTAAGGTTTCTAAAGGGTCTCGAAAAAGTGATTGGTCGACAGTCTTCTATCTCCTCCTTCCACTTTTCTAATCTTGACAACACAATCAGCTGAAAAGTGCAAAGTTTTCTGCTGAAGTTGTTTCCGGATTGCGTCGCAACATTCTACACACACACACACACACACACACACACACACACACACACTGATTGTAAGTTAATTTCATTTATGTAGCACTTACCGCAGAGATAAAATGCATCACAGAGTTAAAATAGTCATGTCAATGAAATGCACATTATTTTACCGTTAATACAAGAAAAAACACAAATCAATAAAAAAAAGGCATGTTAACGTTTTTACCGGCTTTTTAAAAATGCCCAGTGAGGAGGCAGCTAAAAAAAATGCATTTCACTCTTTGCTAATGGACTGCAAGACTCCATCACTTTTTCAGTGTTCATCTCCCGTGAGTGATTTTGAGCAAAAGGCAGACAGCAATGACTTAACAAGGTGATAAAAGTCTACGATTGATTAATTTCTGAAGTGAATTTGGGCGCACAGGGCGGCCGGTGGGTGCCGAGGATCTGACGGAGGACGAGGAGGCGACTGAGACGGAGGAAGACGTCGTGGACGACGTGACGGCCGACGACGAAGACGACGAAGCCGAAGTGGAAGACGACGAGCGCACGGAAATCGTGAGATGAGCGAATGACTGCAAGATGAAATGAAAAGCAAACGTTGAGGCCGGTGTGTGTTTGTAGACTGAAGGAAAGGAGGACGACGAGGACGAGGAGGCGTCGGTCGGCGAGGTGAAGGCGTCTCCTAACGCGGACACCGCCATCCTGTTCGTCAAAGGAGAAGGTTGGTGGTCCTCCGAGCCGCCCGTGCGACCGCGTGGCGTGAACATTTGTACAACCTCCGAGCACATTTCCAGCCTCTTCGGCCGTTCGTATTCTTCGTCTGTTCAAGTGAATTGTCGTCAGTTGACTTTGAAGGCTGTAATATAAAGTGTAATCGTCGGTGTCGTTTTGGCACTTTGAATTTCACCGGAGTCTCACCCGCGATTTACACTCCAATGAAAGTTAGTTTCGACTTTTGCTCTGAACACACTCAAGCGTGTTAAAAGAGACTTTTTAAAGTCTGTTCTCATTCTCTTGCTCTCTATTTGCATCACTTTGAGGAAAGAAAAGAAATAAGACGAAGTCTGCTAGCTTACTGCTTGTGTGTCACGCAAAACACCATAGACAGGCTAACCAGGAACTCAGTCAGAATCAATTTGTTTGTGTATTTTTTTTTCCAATTTGAAATAGTCCTGTTATTGGGCAAAGGGATGAAAATTTAAGTTTCTTTTTGATTCATTGATTAATTGAAAAAAATAATCGACAAATTAATCAATTATTGAAATAACCATTAGTTGCAGCCTTACTTTACACCTTTCACGACTGTATTCATTTCTATAATTTTTGTTATGAAGCGTGGTATTTTAGACTTTTAGTTGCACACTCTTTTTTTAAAATGCATAAAGATATTTCTCTTAGCCTTGTACTTGGGTTTTGATATTTTAAAATCAACTCAATCATGGAATTTATTTCTGGAGGTTAATGGTGGTTTGTTTATATGTGCCCTGCGATTGGCTGGCAACCAGTCCAGGGTGTACCCCGCCTCCTGCCCGATGACAGCTGGGATAGGCTCCAGCACGCCCGTGACCCTAGTGAGGAAAAGCGGCTCAGAAAATGGATGGATGGAAGGTTAAATTGGGGGAGCGTCTCTACTGCCTCTTCTTGCTCTCAATTACGCTGCATGTCTTCCAGTGCAGCAGTGCCGCCCATGGCGTGTTGTGGCACAACGTGGTACTAGACTGACGGGACAAAACTAAATCGGGACTTTCCTGTACACTCTAAAACCTTAAAAAAAACCAAAAAAAACAACTGCTTAAAAATCTGGGGGAAAAAGCAGTGTAGTTTGCTGTGCGCACGAGTGAAGTGAGTCTGATATTTTGTGTCAGACTTCCCAGCCAACGACATCGTCAAGTTCCTGCTGGGCTTCACCAACAAAGGTTCCGAGGACTTCATGGTGGACTCGCTGGACGCTTCGTTCCGATACCCGCAGGTAAGAACCGGATCGGCCCGTACTCCACCGAGCTTCCCGTTCTCGCTGGTCTTAAGGGTCGTCGTTGTCGTTGCGGGTCAGGACTATCAGTTCTACATCCAGAACTTCACGGCGCTGCAGCTGGGCACGGCAGTGCCGCCCGGGCGCCAGGCCACCTTCGAGTACTCCTTCATCCCGGCCGAGCCCATGGGGGGGCGCCCTTTCGGCCTGGTCATCAACCTCAACTACAAGGACGCCGACGTGAGTGCAGGGGTCGGCGCTGTCGCTGTAGCGATGCGCTCCTTTAAGCGACATTGTTGTTTTGCGCAGGGGAACGTCTTCCAGGACGCCGTCTTCAACCAGACGGTCACCGTCACTGAGAGGGAAGACGGACTCGACGGGGAGACGTAAGCCTCGATCGGTTATTTGTGTCGAGCTGGGCGGGTTCCTATTGTTACCCCCCAATAGCCGGGGGACATTGGAAGCAGCTGCTCCAAATTGGTCGTCGCTGCTCGACTTGTCCCAATCCGATTGCGTCATTTGTGTATGATGTGTGTTTAAGAGTTTAAGGGTACAGAAAGTGTTTATTAGGTTACCAGGAGTGTGGGAAAGATTAAGGAGCGTCATACACCTTTAAAACGGGTATGAATGATCCCAAAATATGTGGTCACTCCCTGGCTGATTTGACCTATTACGGGTCTGGTCCAGACCGAGCCCGCGATAAGCGACGCATTCCTGGATTGGGGTCGAAACGTTGAGAAAATGAATCGTCCCGACGATTTGGCCCAAAAGTCGCAGAAGCCGCGCCAAAGCCTCACCTGAGACTCAACGTGTTCTACTTCCTGTCGCACGGCAGCATCTTCATGTACGTCTTCCTGTCCGGCCTCGGCCTGCTCGTCATCGTCGGCCTCCATCAGCTGCTCGAGTCCAGAAAGGTAGCCGCCGCTAAACTTTATCCGCCTACGTCTGAACCGACGTGAACTCCTAACGGGTTTGTGAACAGAGGCGTCGTCCAGCCCCGAAAGTGGAAATGGGAACTTCGAGTCACAGCGATGTCGATCTCAGCTGGATCCCGCAAGAAACTCTCAACCAGATCAGTAAGTGCAACAAAAAGCACACGCTCTGCTCTACTCTGCTCCATTCTTGTCGTTGGGCCTGTTTACATGATGCAGCATTTCAATGAGTTGATTGCATATTTTACACATTTCCTTATCTACAAATGACATTGTTCATCTGTCTGAATTAGAAAAAGGAAAAAAAAAGGAGGGGGAGGGGCGTTGATCAAAAATGTGCCCAATCCAGTTTTTTTTTTTTTTTTTAATCAATTTGTTTCTAGTCTCTGCTGTTTTATTTTATTGTATTCTATCCTACTGTGGTCTTTTCTGTTCTATTCTGATCGGCTGTACTCTCTGGTACCCTTTTATCTTTCCACCTGGTTGAACTTTGAACTTTTCCGCCTGAGGATCACTCACTTTCTTGTCTGGTCTCTCCTGTTTCCTGTCACGCCTTCAGTGCAGAGTCGCAAAGGTGAGGCCTTGTTGCATCTTCAAGTTCACAACACCTGAGGGATATTTGACAAACAGGACTTCGTGCGCACACGTGTTCAGTGTTGGAAGGTTCTGAACAGTTCATATCGCGATTATCTTGACAAATTATCACGTTATTGCTATGATCGCCAGATTAAGAAAATAAATATAAACAAAATGAAAATATTGCAAAACGTTTTTTTTTTGAATGCCACCTTTTCGACATCAGAAATTGTAAACGTGTACAACCAAAGTGAATTTCCCCCCACCAAATGTAATCAAAATGATAAAGATGGCAGATTTTTAGTCCCACCACTTTTAAATATGTTAAGAACTTTTTTACACAAGAATATAGAAGAAAATAAAGGAGTGGAATCGGCTGAAATATCAAAAGTTTGTATTTCTAAAGTTGCAATATTACCAGAAAGAATGTAATTCTCCGATAATCAACTCTAAATTTTGTGAAAAACTTTAAATTACACATATTACAAGAAAAATCAACAAATTATGACAAAGTTGTGATATTATGAGGAAAAACACCCCAGGGGTGAGAGGAATTAAGTTTAAATATTACGATTAAAAAATAATTATCCCAGGCTGAAGACGGAATACAACAAGAAATATCAAAAAGTGTATGAGGAAAGAAAAACCCAAACTAAACTATTTGTTGCGTTTATAATTTGAGAATAAGGTGAAATATAAGAAAAAACATTGAATATTACAGGAAGAAGTCTTACTATAAATTATATTAATTTTAGGGGAAAAATTGATTTGATGAAAATGTATTGCAAAAAAAGGTATATAACAATTGTACCCAAATTAAAATCAAACAGTTCTTAAAGATTGAATCAAATGCAAAAGTATTGAACTTACCGTTCATACAACTGAAGAGTACTTGGGGAGTGATTCATTTGCATACCACTAGAGAGAGCCCGCGTACCTCTAGTGGTACTCCTACCACACTTGGACAATTGCTGTCGTAGGACATTTGTCAAATTAATTATTAGATGATGAACAATTGATTACAATTCAATTTGGTTGATGATAGCCATAATAAAAAAAATATGTGTGTGTTCCACATATCAAGTTTTAAGAGATTGTTTAATTTCAATTTTTTTTGCTCCTCAGACAAAGCGTCGCCCAGGAGGTCTCCACGCAAACGGAACCAGAAGCGCTCGGCGGGTTCTGACGAGTGACGGCACGAGGATGACTGCCCAGGACGACAACTGCCAGTGCCAATTTGATGGACTTTTTTTTTTCTTTTTTTTTTTTTCCCTCCCCTCCCAAGAAAAACTTTTTCACGCGCTGAACTCTCTTCTCACAGATTGAACAGGGCGCTTGTGTTGACACTGATGATGATTTTGATTGTAATGACATTGAACTGCTGATGCCGATGTAGTGAGGAGCTGAAAGTAGGCTTGCAAAATTCTGGAAGTTTTCCATGGCAATTACTTCATGGGAGTTTAGGGGAATAAACCAGAAAATTACATAACTGAAACAAGGGAACTTGAGTATAGTTGAGGAAAATGTTTTAACATAATCCTGACTTAAACAACCAGATTTCATGCACGTACAGTAGCACCTTGACTCCAGTCAAGTAAAAAAAATATTAAAGTTGGTGTCATGATAAAACAAAACTGTTATAGTTATGATTGAATTCATTAACTTTCCTTTAAATAGCCTCAATTAACATGAATTCCCATGGAAAAGTTCCCATTTGCAATATTTCCAAAATTCCTCCAGTTTAAATGAGTGAACATTTATTGGAAGTGTCCAGCTCTCCACTAAAGTGTCAATCAAAAGCAAAAACGTTTTCGTTGTGGGTCATGTTTGTGTGAGGCACTGACGACTCGAAACAAGTTGAAGATGTCACATTTGTTTACTGTCGCGCACAGGAGCAAAATGTCAGCTAATTTATTGGTGACATTTTTTTGTGGGGGTTTAATGTTAGTTTTACCACTAGGGGCCAGCGCACTGGGGAGATTCATGTGTTTTTGTGGCGAACGAGTGCAGAATTGAACTTTGACCTTTGTTTAAGGGCTACGTTTATTGATTTTTGCTTTTTAATGTTTTGCAAATCAACTTTTATTTGCACTTGTGCGTTGCTTGATTAGTCGTGTGAACAATAATTATTACAATTAAGTTTTGCCAATGTGATGTACTCTAATCTTTGATTTAAACAAACACTGTACAGTAAGGCCTTTCGATACATGGCCTTAAAAAATGCCTTACTATAAAAGGACTTACAAAATGTACATAGATGTTAAAAAAAGAACGGCCATGCATAGTAAGGCGTTTAAAGAAACCATGTAGAGTAAGACATTTTGTTAAAAAAAAAACACCATCCATCCTTCCATTTTCTGAGCCGCTTCTCTTCACAAGGGGCGCGGGCGCACTGGAGCCGATGCCAGCTATCATTGGGCAGGAGGCGGGGTACACCCTGAACTGGTTGCCAGCCAATTGCAGGGCACATCCAAGGTCTGTTTAATAAGTCCAGCCATCCATAGTGTATTTATACATTTTAATGTTTATTGTTCCCTAAAGTTGGTTAATTCAAATGTATTTATTCACCTTTACTTTCTTATTAAAAATTGTTACATTTTATTGTTCATATAAAATATTAGTCAAATAATTGTTCATATTTGTGGTTGGTTAATTGTAAATATGCTAATAATGACTACCTCTGTTATCCAGCGGGAGGCGCCACAGTACAACATTGGATATCAGTGGGCTGCGGTTGGGTTTTCGTGACTTGCCTTTAAAATAGCGTTTTTTCTTGTCTTTAAAAGACGTCAACCACATGTCACGTTGTTGCAACCTCTAAGGTCAAACAATAGGGATGCTTAAATTGGTCACAACTTCAGCGTTGAAAGCAAAAGAGACTTCAGAAAATGTGATTAGTCAGTATTACGCATCCATCTATCAGAGTGAGTGATTGCATTTGTTAATATTATGTGAGGTTAATATATTTTTCAACCTGAACAACAGTTAAGAATGCAAAAAACAAGTTCACCTTCAACATTGCCTGTAACAATGGCAGCAGTTCGAGTCATACTGTATTTATATTAAAAAAATTTCCCCTATGGCAAATGTTTACGTCATCTAAATCAGTGATTCTTAACTGGTGGGACCAGCCAGTAGGAGATTATATGTACATGTTCTGATATTTTCCGGTACAGTATAGAGGTGTACCCAGTTCCCAGTGTTACCCAATTGTGCTCTGGTCTCTATTTTTTTTGCAGCTCAGCCTCTGGCGTCATGGCTAGCAATATGAATTTGGCAGGATGTATATGTACTGTGAATGTATAACATACTGTATATGTGTTTTCAGAGGCTATTTAAAAAAGGGTCTATCGTTCTTAACTTCAAGGAAAGTGTGTCCCATGGTGAAAACAGTTGAGAACCACTGATATAAACAAATTGATATTGATCTGCCACCCCCAACACTTGTTTGACCTCAGAGGTCTAACTGTAAATAAACATCCATCCATTTTCTGAGCCGCTTCTCCTCACTAGGGTCGCGGGTGTGCTGGAGCCTATTGTCAGGTTCAAACAACCTAGAACATTTAATAAACAATAAACAAACAAGGAAGGAAGACAAGCGATGGTTTATATACTCGCGAGGAGAACGCTAAGAGTTTTTCGCAGTTACATACTCCTACCGCTCTGAACTAACTGTTGATTCCTCTCTTTTTTATTTTCTTAGGGTGGTTCCTAGTTACACAGACGTTGCTGCTATCTTGAGATAAGGGCACACACAGCAGCAACGTAAAACAATCACATATATGACTCATTGTGGAGATGTGTTCTTCATCAGTGCTGATTGCTTCAACCTTTGACCATCGACCACAAAATGTTCCAGCCGCTATCTTTTGATGGGGGCACAGTCCGCTTCACAGACAACGTCAACTTTTATGATACAATCAACATACTGCTTAATGCAGTATAATACTATAAGAGTAAATATGGGATAACAAATGTACATTTATTCTAACATTTCCCTCCTGTTTATCACATATTTGCTCAAATTTTCATATCACCATACATCAGTAACTTCAGTTAGATTTTTGACTGTAAAATCATTTTAATGAAAACACATACATTTACTCTCAGAGGCAATGTTAATCTTTATTCATAGCCACCTTGATCTGGAAATAAATCACGCAGGTCATAATGCACGTCATTATCATCATTACTGTCACTACCTTCAGAGTCAGGACCAAGTTAAGGATACATTTGAGCCATCCGGTTATCCATGGGTGAGATTGCTGTTGTTATCAATCTATTAATGAGAGAATGCAGACAAGGAATACAACAACATCCACACAATGTCTAAATTGCTGTTTTGGAATGCCATAAGTGATGTGGCTGATAGCTGATCATGTACAGCTTCAAACCCACTCTGTGTCCAATTGCCCAATTTTTTCACATTGTAATGGATGTAGGTGATTCTGTCTATGTTTTTGTTGGTTGTGCACCACCAACAGATCGAGGACTCAAATCCTGCAGCTATATGATACTCGAATTTGCACTCACTTGAAACACCATGGGGAACACCAACGGGGTTAATGTATGTTGGATCATTTTGGCCCTGCCAATCTGATACTCTTCTCTCTGACGTCGCCAATGTTCTGGCATGACAGTGGATAGACTAGCTGTTAATTCTTGTACAGACATGGGATGTGCTAATACCGGTAACAACAAAGTTACTAGAGCACAGAGAGCTGTTACATTCTTTGGCAATTTATCAAATAGTCTTGTATCTTTTCAGCTGTGAGGGTTGTCAAAAATACTTGAAATGGGCCTTAATTTAGTCGTTTTTCTAACATTTTCTGCATGTAGTCAGCTAAATTAGCTTCATCATTTGTTTCCCATTCATTCATCCTTCCATTTTCTGAGCCGCTTCTCCTCACGAGAGTCGCGGGCGTGCTGGAGCCAATCCCAGCTGTCATCGGGCAGGAGGCAGGGTACACCCTGAATTGGTTGCCAGCCAATCGCAGGGCACACACAAACAAACAACCATTCGCACTCACATTCACACCTACGGGCAATTTAGAGTCTCCAATTCATGCATGTTTTTGGGATGTGGGAGGAAACCGGAGTGCCCAGAGAAAACGCACGCAGGCACGGGGAGAACATGCAAACTCCACACAGGCGGGGCCGGGGATTGAACCCGGGTCCTCAGAACTGTGCGGCTGACGCTCTAACCAGTCGTCCACCGTGCCGCCCATTTGTTTCCCATTGGTTCTTAAATTGAGGTAGTTCATAAGGCCTTCCAATCAATGTTTCATAGGGTGTTAGCCCTGAAATACTTATTTTTATAAACAGCTTTACTAATTCCAAACACTGTGTCCATGGGCTTCCTGTTTCTTCAATGCACTTTTTTAGTCTGTTTTTTATTGTTCCATTCATCCTTTCCACTAATCCAGCGCTTTGAGGGTGGTAATGATTCTTTAGATCAATGTGAAACATTACTCCTATCTTTCTCACAATTTGGTTAACAAAATGGGCACCATTATCACTGTATATTTTTTCAGGAATACCATATCTTGGAATTATATCCTTACAAAGTGCTTTTTCCACTGTCAATGCATCTGGATATTTTGTTGGGAAGATTTCTATCCATTTTGAAAAGGCATCTATGATGACCAAACAATATTTATTTATATATTTTTTTCCTTACTTTGGTTTAATTCAACAAAGTCCATATGGATAATTTGAAACGGATATTGTGGTGTAGGGAAGCGTTCAATCCCTGGCCCCGCCTGTGTGGAGTTTGCATGTTCTCCCCGTACCTGCGTGGGTTTTCTCCGGGCACTCCGATTTCCTCCCACATCCCAAAAACATGCATTAATTGGAGACTCTAAATTGCCCGTAGGCATGACTGTGAGTGCGAATGGTTGTTTGTTTCTATGTGCCCTGCGATTGGCTGGCAACCAGTTCAGGGTGTACCCTGCCTCCTGCCCGATGACAGCTGGGATAGGCTCCAGCACGCCCGCGACCCTAGTGAGGAGAAGCGGCTGGATGGATGTCTCTCCAGTATGGCACAGTTCAGCGGGAATATCTGCAAGTTTAAGGTTGTTAGCCACAGCGAGTGCTGGCATTTTACCATTTTTTAGATGTTCATAGCAAGTGTGACATATCCACTCTCTTTTTCTTTCATCTGGTACTGTGCACGACGGCTTACATTCCCCATTACAAATATGAACAAACTTTCCTGTGAGGCAACTTGCTATGATGTCCTTGTTTTTTTAAATAAAAGTGACGCTGGCATGTGCATACTTAGTTTGTAGAAATAAAGTATAGTATAAATAATGCTCTGTGGCAAACTTCCCAGCGCCTGCTGTACACTTTTTTTTTTTATTTTCACTCATAACTTCACAAAGGATGCTTTCTTATTTTAACTCTAAAAAGCAAGAGACTTTACTGGGAAAGCATCCTTTGTGAAGTTATGAGTGAAAAAAAGTGTACAGCAGGCGCTCGGAAGCATTTTTAAGCAATAAAAAACAGCAAATGTGTGTAAAACTCCAACCAAAGCTTTGGGATTCAAACCACTGCCTGTAACTAGTATAAAGGGGAGAGTTCTACTCTAAATAGCCAGAGATTTTACTGGGAAAACATCCTTTGTGAAGTTATTGGTCAAAATACATAACGTGTACAGCAGGCGCTGGGAAGCGTTTTTAAGCAATAAAAAACTGCAAATGTGTGTAAAACTCCAACCAAAGCTTTGGGATTCAAAAAACTGCCTGTAACTAGTATAAAGGTGAGAATTCTACTCTAAATAGCCAGAGATTTTACTGGGAAAGCATCCTTTGTGAAGTTATTGGTCAAAATAGAAAACGTGTACAGCAGGCGCTGGGAAGCGTTTTTAAGCAATAAAAAACTGCAAATGTGTGTAAAACTCCAACCAAAGCTTTGGGATTCAAAACACTGCCTGTAACTACTATAAAGGGGAGAGTTCTACTCTAAATAGCAAGAGATTTTACTGGGAAAGCATCTTTTGTGAAGTTATGAGTCAAAAAAAATAAATAAAGTGTACAGCAGGCGCTGGGAAGCGTTTTTAAGCAATAAAAAACTGCAAATGTGTGTAAAACTCCAACCAAAGCTTTGGGATTCAAACCACTGCCTGTAACTAGTATAAAGGGGAGAGTTCTACTCTAAAAAGCAAGAGATTTTACTGGAAAAGCATCCTTTGTGAAGTTATGAGTCAAAAGAGAAAACGTGTACAGCAGGTCCTGAAAAGCGTTTTTAAGCAATAAAAAACTGCAAATGTGTGTAAAACTCCAACCAAAGCTTTGGGATTCAAAAAACTGCCTGTAACTAGTATAAAGGTGAGAGTTCTACTCTAAATAGCCAGAGATTTTACTGGGAAAGCATACTTTGTGAAGTTATTGGTCAAAATAGAAAACGTGTACAGCAGGCGCTGGGAAGCGTTTTTAAGCAATAAAAAACTGCAAAAGTGTGTAAAACTCCAACCAAAGCTTTGGGATTCAAAAAACTGCCTGTAACTAGTATAAAAGTGAGAGTTCTACTCTAAATAGCCAGAGATTTTACTGGGAAAGCATCCTTTGTGAAGTTATTGGTCAAAATAGAAAACGTGTACAGCAGGTCCTGAAAAGCGTTTTTAAGCAATAAAAAACTGCAAATGTGTTTAAAACTCCAACCAAAGCTTTGGGATTAAAAAAACTGCCTGTAACTAGTATAAAGGTGAGAGTTCTACTCTAAATAGCCAGAGATTTTACTGGGAAAGCATCCTTTGTGAAGTTATTGGTCAAAAAAGAAAACGTGTACAGCAGGCGCTGGAAAGCGTTTTTAAGCAATAAAAAACTGCAAATGTGTGTAAAACTCCAACCAAAGCTTTGGGATTCAAAAAACTGCCTGTAACTAGTGTAAAGGTGAGAGTTCTACTCTAAATAGCCAGAGATTTTACTGGGAAAGCATCCTTTGTGAAGTTATTGGTCAAAAAAGAAAACGTATACAGCAGGCGCTGGGAGGCGTTTTTAAGCAATACAAAACTGCAAATGTGTGTAAAACTCCAACCAAAGCTTTGGGATTAAAAAAACTGCCTGTAACTAGTATAAAAGTGAGAGTTCTACTCTAAATAGCCAGAGATTTTACTGGGAAAGCATCCTTTGTGAAGTTATTGGTCAAAAAAGAAAACGTGTACAGCAGGCGCTGGGAAGCGTTTTTAAGCAATAAAAAACTGCAAATGTGTGTAAAACTCCAACCAAAGCTTTGGGATTCAAAAACTGCCTGTAACTAGTGTAAAGGTGAGAGTTCTACTCTAAATAGCCAGAGATTTTACTGGGAAAGCATCCTTTGTGAAGTTATTGGTCAAAAAAGAAAACGTATACAGCAGGCGCTGGGAGGCGTTTTTAAGCAATACAAAACTGCAAATGTGTGTAAAACTCCAACCAAAGCTTTGGGATTCAAAAAACTGCCTGTAACTAGTATAAAGGTGAGAGTTCTACTCTAAATAGCCAGAGATTTTACTGGGAAAGCATCCTTTGTGAAGTTATTGGTCAAAATAGAAAACGTGTACAGCAGGCGCTGGGAAGCCTTTTTAAGCAATAAAAAACTGCAAATGTGTGTAAAACTCCAACCAAAGCTTTGGGATTCAAAAAACTGCCTGTAACTAGTATAAAGGTGAGAGTTCTACTCTAAATAGCCAGAGATTTTACTGGGAAAGCATCCTTTGTGAAGTTATTGGTCAAAATATAAAACGTGTACAGCAGGCGCTGGGAAGCGTTTTTAAGCAATAAAAAACTGCAAATGTGTGTAAAACTCCAACCAAAGCTTTGGGATTCAAAAAACTGCCTGTAACTAGTATAGAGGTGAGAGTTCTACTCTAAATAGCCAGAGATTTTACTGGGAAAGCATCCTTTGTGAAGTTATTGGTCAAAATAGAAAACGTGTACAGCAGGCGCTGGGAAGCGTTTTTAAGCAATAAAAAACTGCAAATGTGTGTAAAACTCCAACCAAAGCTTTGGGATTCAAAAAACGGCCTGTAACTAGTATAAAGGTGAGAGTTCTACTCTAAATAGCCAGAGATTTTACTGGGAAAGCATCCTTTGTGAAGTTATTGGTCAAAATAGAAAACGTGTACAGCAGGTCCTGAAAAGCGTTTTTAAGCAATAAAAAACTGCAAATGTGTGTAAAACTCCAACCAAAGCTTTGGGATTAAAAAAACTGCCTGTAACTAGTATAAAGGTGAGAGTTCTACTCTAAATAGCCAGAGATTTTACTGGGAAAGCATCCTTTGTGAAGTTATTGGTCAAAAAAGAAAACGTGTACAGCAGGCGCTGGGAAGCGTTTTTAAGCAATAAAAAACTGCAAATGTGTGTAAAACTCCAACCAAAGCTTTGGGATTCAAAAAACTGCCTGTAACTAGTGTAAAGGTGAGAGTTCTACTCTAAATAGCCAGAGATTTTACTGGGAAAGCATCCTTTGTGAAGTTATTGGTCAAAAAATAAAACGTGTACAGCAGGCGCTGGGAAGCGTTTTTAAGCAATAAAAAACTGCAAATGTGTGTAAAACTCCAACCAAAGCTTTGGGATTCAAAAAACTGCCTGTAACTAGTATAGAGGTGAGAGTTCTACTCTAAATAGCCAGAGATTTTACTGGGAAAGCATCCTTTGTGAAGTTATTGGTCAAAATAGAAAACGTGTACAGCAGGCGCTGGGAAGCGTTTTTAAGCAATAAAAAACTGCAAATGTGTGTAAAACTCCAACCAAAGCTTTGGGATTCAAAAAACTGCCTGTAACTAGTATAAAGGTGAGAGTTCTACTCTAAATAGCCAGAGATTTTACTGGGAAAGCATCCTTTGTGAAGTTATTGGTCAAAATAGAAAACGTGTACAGCAGGCGCTGGGAAGCGTTTTTAAGCAATAAAAAACTGCAAATGTGTGTAAAACTCCAACCAAAGCTTTGGGATTCAAAAAACTGCCTGTAACTAGTATAAAGTGAGAGTTCTACTCTAAATAGCCAGAGATTTTACTGGGAAAGCATCCTTTGTGAAGTTATTGGTCAAAATAGAAAACGTGTACAGCAGGTCCTGAAAAGCGTTTTTAAGCAATAAAAAACTGCAAATGTGTGTAAAACTCCAACCAAAGCTTTGGGATTAAAAAAACTGCCTGTAACTAGTATAAAGGTGAGAGTTCTACTCTAAATAGCCAGAGATTTTACTGGGAAAGCATCCTTTGTGAAGTTATTGGTCAAAATAGAAAACGTGTACAGCAGGCGCTGGGAAGCGTTTTTAAGCAATAAAAAACTGCAAATGTGTGTAAAACTCCAACCAAAGCTTTGGGATTCAAAAAACTGCCTGTAACTAGTGTAAAGGTGAGAGTTCTACTCTAAATAGCCAGAGATTTTACTGGGAAAGCATCCTTTGTGAAGTTATTGGTCAAAATAGAAAACGTGTACAGCAGGCGCTGGGAAGCGTTTTTAAGCAATAAAAAACTGCAAATGTGTGTAAAACTCCAACCAAAGCTTTGGGATTCAAAAAACTGCCTGTAACTAGTATAAAGGTGAGAGTTCTACTCTAAATAGCCAGAGATTTTACTGGGAAAGCATCCTTTGTGAAGTTATTGGTCAAAATAGAAAACGTGTACAGCAGGCGTGGAAGCGTTTTTAAGCAATAAAAAACTGCAAATGTGTGTAAAACTCCAACCAAAGCTTTGGGATTCAAAAAACTGCCTGTAACTAGTGTAAAGGTGAGAGTTCTACTCTAAATAGCCAGAGATTTTACTGGGAAAGCATCCTTTGTGAAGTTATTGGTCAAAATAGAAAACGTGTACAGCAGGCGCTGGGAAGGCGTTTTTAAGCAATACAAAACTGCAAATGTGTGTAAAACTCCAACCAAAGCTTTGGGATTCAAAAAACTGCCTGTAACTAGTAAAAAGGTGAGAGTTCTACTCTAAATAGCCAGAGATTTTACTGGGAAAGCATCCTTTGTGAAGTTATTGGTCAAAATAGAAAACGTGTACAGCAGGCGCTGGGAAGCGTTTTTAAGCAATAAAAAACTGCAAATGTGTGTAAAACTCCAACCAAAGCTTTGGGATTCAAAAAACTGCCTGTAACTAGTATAAAGGTGAGAGTTCTACTCTAAATAGCCAGAGATTTTACTGGGAAAGCATCCTTTGTGAAGTTATTGGTCAAAATATAAAACGTGTACAGCAGGCGCTGGGAAGCGTTTTTAAGCAATAAAAAACTGCAAATGTGTGTAAAACTCCAACCAAAGCTTTGGGATTCAAAAAACTGCCTGTAACTAGTATAGAGGTGAGAGTTCTACTCTAAATAGCCAGAGATTTTACTGGGAAAGCATCCTTTGTGAAGTTATTGGTCAAAATAGAAAACGTGTACAGCAGGCGCTGGGAAGCGTTTTTAAGCAATAAAAAACTGCAAATGTGTGTAAAACTCCAACCAAAGCTTTGGGATTCAAAAAACGGCCTGTAACTAGTATAAAGGTGAGAGTTCTACTCTAAATAGCCAGAGATTTTACTGGGAAAGCATCCTTTGTGAAGTTATTGGTCAAAATAGAAAACGTGTACAGCAGGTCCTGAAAAGCGTTTTTAAGCAATAAAAAACTGCAAATGTGTGTAAAACTCCAACCAAAGCTTTGGGATTAAAAAAACTGCCTGTAACTAGTATAAAGGTGAGAGTTCTACTCTAAATAGCCAGAGATTTTACTGGGAAAGCATCCTTTGTGAAGTTATTGGTCAAAATAGAAAACGTGTACAGCAGGCGCTGGGAAGCGTTTTTAAGCAATAAAAAACTGCAAATGTGTGTAAAACTCCAACCAAAGCTTTGGGATTTAAAAACTGCCTGTAACTAGTGTAAAGGTGAGAGTTCTACTCTAAATAGCCAGAGATTTTACTGGGAAAGCATCCTTTGTGAAGTTATTGGTCAAAATAGAAAACGTGTACAGCAGGCGCTGGGAAGCGTTTTTAAGCAATAAAAAACTGCAAATGTGTGTAAAACTCCAACCAAAGCTTTGGGATTCAAAAAACTGCCTGTAACTAGTATAGAGGTGAGAGTTCTACTCTAAATAGCCAGAGATTTTACTGGGAAAGCATCCTTTGTGAAGTTATTGGTCAAAATAGAAAATGTGTACAGCAGGCGCTGGGAAGCGTTTTTAAGCAATAAAAAACTGCAAATGTGTGTAAAACTCCAACCAAAGCTTTGGGATTCAAAAAACGGCCTGTAACTAGTATAAAGGTGAGAGTTCTACTCTAAATAGCCAGAGATTTTACTGGGAAAGCATCCTTTGTGAAGTTATTGGTCAAAATAGAAAACGTGTACAGCAGGTCCTGAAAAGCGTTTTTAAGCAATAAAAAACTGCAAATGTGTGTAAAACTCCAACCAAAGCTTTGGGATTCAAAAAACTGCCTGTAACTAGTATAAAGGTGAGAGTTCTACTCTAAATAGCCAGAGATTTTACTGGGAAAGCATCCTTTGTGAAGTTATTGGTCAAAATAGAAAACGTGTACAGCAGGCGCTGGGAAGCGTTTTTAAGCAATAAAAAACTGCAAATGTGTGTAAAACTCCAACCAAAGCTTTGGGATTCAAAAACTGCCTGTAACTAGTGTAAAGGTGAGAGTTCTACTCTAAATAGCCAGAGATTTTACTGGGAAAGCATCCTTTGTGAAGTTATTGGTCAAAATAGAAAATGTGTACAGCAGGCGCTGGGAAGCGTTTTTAAGCAATAAAAAACTGCAAATGTGTGTAAAACTCCAACCAAAGCTTTGGGATTCAAAAAACTGCCTGTAACTAGTATAAAGGTGTCATGGTCTGTGTTTTGGTTTGGGTTGTTTAGTTTTGTTCCATGTTTTCCTGTGTTCCATGTTTGTCGTGTGCTCATTAGGTTGTTGTGTCCACCTGTTCTCGTCTACTTTGTGTTGACCAATCAGCTCTCTCTAGCCACTCGTCTTGTCCAGGTGTTCCTCGTTGTCTCGTCAATTTGTTTGTATTTAGTTCCCTGGTTTCTTTCAGTTCTCGTCGGTTCATTGTCGTTGTCACGTCTTGCCATGTCATAGTCGCTAGTTGTTTTTATCATTGTGATTAAATATTATTATTTTGAGATTCCCGCACTCCTGCCTTGCCTCCCTGCTTCCCTGCAATTGGGTCCACCATGTTCTTGCCTTGCGTTCCTCGCCTTCGCCCTAACCACGTACGTGACAGACCAGAACAGGACCCAGCGGGAAGAACATGGCGTCACCCTGGACGCCACCAAACTGGCTCCCACCGTCCTCAGCCTGCCATCCATACCTACCCTCCTCCAGTAAGCCCTATCATTCAGTCTTTTCTGTCCTTTTCCTCGGGTCCCCCCACTTGTCCTAGCTATTCACCATGCCCTACTATTGTACATCCACATGTTTCTTTAGATTCCGATTTTTCTGATTGTGAAGATGGCCACCAGACTGACCTGAGGGGTGGACTCTGTAACCCTCCTCCAGGCCCCCTTCCGCCCACCCTGGGTTGGTGACTTTTTGGTTGTTGTTTGGGGAACGTCTGGGATCCGTTCCTTTAGAGGGGGGGTACTGTCATGGTCTGTGTTTTGGTTTGGGTTGTTTAGTTTTGTTCCATGTTTTCCTGTGTTCCATGTTTGTCGTGTGCTCATTAGGTTGTTGTGTCCACCTGTTCTCGTCTACTTTGTGTTGACCAATCAGCTCTCTCTAGCCACTCGTCTTGTCCAGGTGTTCCTCGTTGTCTCGTCAATTTGTTTGTATTTAGTTCCCTGGTTTCTTTCAGTTCTCGTCGGTTCATTGTCGTTGTCACGTCTTGCCATGTCATAGTCGCTAGTTGTTTTTATCATTGTGATTAAATATTATTATTTTGAGATTCCCGCACTCCTGCCTTGCCTCCCTGCTTCCCTGCAATTGGGTCCACCATGTTCTTGCCTTGCGTTCCTCGCCTTCGCCCTAACCACGTACGTGACAAAAGGTGAGAGTTCTACTCTAAATAGCCAGAGATTTTACTGGGAAAGCATCCTTTGTGAAGTTATTGGTCAAAATAGAAAACGTGTACAGCAGGTCCTGAAAAGCGTTTTTAAGCAATAAAAAACTGCAAATGTGTGTAAAACTCCAACCAAAGCTTTGGGATTCAAAAAACTGCCTGTAACTAGTATAAAGGTGAGAGTTCTACTCTAAATAGCCAGAGATTTTACTGGGAAAGCATCCTTTGTGAAGTTATTGGTCAAAATAGAAAACGTGTACAGCAGGCGCTGGAAAGCGTTTTTAAGCAATACAAAACTGCAAATGTGTGTAAAACTCCAACCAAAGCTTTGGGATTCAAAAAACTGCCTGTAACTAGTATAAAGGTGAGAGTTCTACTCTAAATAGCCAGAGATTTTACTGGGAAAGCATCCTTTGTGAAGTTATTGGTCAAAATAGAAAACGTGTACAGCAGGTCCTGAAAAGCGTTTTTAAGCAATAAAAAACTGCAAATGTGTGTAAAACTCCAACCAAAGCTTTGGGATTCAAAAAACTGCCTGTAACTAGTATAAAGGTGAGAGTTCTACTCTAAATAGCCAGAGATTTTACTGGGAAAGCATCCTTTGTGAAGTTATTGGTCAAAATAGAAAACGTGTACAGCAGGCGCTGGGAAGCGTTTTTAAGCAATAAAAAACTGCAAATGTGTGTAAAACTCCAACCAAAGCTTTGGGATTCAAAAAACTGCCTGTAACTAGTATAAAGGTGAGAGTTCTACTCTAAATAGCCAGAGATTTTACTGGGAAAGCATCCTTTGTGAAGTTATTGGTCAAAATAGAAAACGTGTACAGCAGGTCCTGAAAAGCGTTTTTAAGCAATAAAAAACTGCAAATGTGTGTAAAACTCCAACCAAAGCTTTGGGATTAAAAAAACTGCCTGTAACTAGTATAAAGGTGAGAGTTCTACTCTAAATAGCCAGAGATTTTACTGGGAAAGCATCCTTTGTGAAGTTATTGGTCAAAAAAGAAAACGTGTACAGCAGGCGCTGGGAAGCGTTTTTAAGCAATAAAAAACTGCAAATGTGTGTAAAACTCCAACCAAAGCTTTGGGATTCAAAAAACTGCCTGTAACTAGTGTAAAGGTGAGAGTTCTACTCTAAATAGCCAGAGATTTTACTGGGAAAGCATCCGTTGTGAAGTTATTGGTCAAAATAGAAAACGTGTACAGCAGGCGCTGGAAGGCGTTTTTAAGCAATACAAAACTGCAAATGTGTGTAAAACTCCAACCAAAGCTTTGGGATTCAAAAAACTGCCTGTAACTAGTATAAAGGTGAGAGTTCTACTCTAAATAGCCAGAGATTTTACTGGGAAAGCATCCTTTGTGAAGTTATTGGTCAAAATAGAAAACGTGTACAGCAGGCGCTGGGAAGCGTTTTTAAGCAATAAAAAACTGCAAATGTGTGTAAAACTCCAACCAAAGCTTTGGGATTCAAAAAACTGCCTATAACTAGTATAGAGGTGAGAGTTCTACTCTAAATAGCCAGAGATTTTACTGGGAAAGCATCCTTTGTGAAGTTATTGGTCAAAATAGAAAACGTGTACAGCAGGCGCTGGAAAGCGTTTTTAAGCAATAAAAAACTGCAAATGTGTGTAAAACTCCAACCAAAGCTTTGGGATTCAAAAAACTGCCTGTAACTAGTATAAAGGTGAGAGTTCTACTCTAAATAGCCAGAGATTTTACTGGGAAAGCATCCTTTGTGAAGTTATTGGTCAAAATAGAAAACGTGTACAGCAGGGGCTGAAAAGCGTTTTTAAGCAATAAAAAACTGCAAATGTGTGTAAAACTCCAACCAAAGCTTTGGGATTCAAAAAACTGCCTGTAACTAGTATAGAGGTGAGAGTTCTACTCTAAATAGCCAGAGATTTTACTGGGAAAGCATCCTTTGTGAAGTTATTGGTCAAAATAGAAAACGTGTACAGCAGGCGCTGAAAAGCGTTTTTAAGCAATAAAAAACTGCAAATGTGTGTAAAACTCCAACCAAAGCTTTGGGATTCAAAAAACTGCCTGTAACTAGTATAAAGGTGAGAGTTCTACTCTAAATAGCCAGAGATTTTACTGGGAAAGCATCCTTTGTGAAGTTATTGGTCAAAATAGAAAACGTGTACAGCAGGCGCTGGAAAGCGTTTTTAAGCAATAAAAAACTGCAAATGTGTGTAAAACTCCAACCAAAGCTTTGGGATTCAAAAAACTGCCTGTAACTAGTATAAAGGTGAGAGTTCTACTCTAAATAGCCAGAGATTTTACTGGGAAAGCATCCTTTGTGAAGTTATTGGTCAAAATAGAAAACGTGTACAGCAGGCGCTGAAAAGCGTTTTTAAGCAATAAAAAACTGCAAATGTGTGTAAAACTCCAACCAAAGCTTTGGGATTCAAAAAACTGCCTGTAACTAGTGTAAAGGTGAGAGTTCTACTCTAAATAGCCAGAGATTTTACTGGGAAAGCATCCTTTGTGAAGTTATTGGTCAAAATAGAAAACGTGTACAGCAGGTGCTGGAAAGCGTTTTTAAGCAATAAAAAACTGCAAATGTGTGTAAAACTCCAACCAAAGCTTTGGGATTCAAAAAACTGCCTGTAACTAGTATAAAGGTGAGAGTTCTACTCTAAATAGCCAGAGATTTTACTGGGAAAGCATCCTTTGTGAAGTTATTGGTCAAAATAGAAAACGTGTACAGCAGGCGCTGGAAAGCGTTTTTAAGCAATAAAAAACTGCAAATGTGTGTAAAACTCCAACCAAAGCTTTGGGATTCAAAAAACTGCCTGTAACTAGTATAAAGGTGAGAGTTCTACTCTAAATAGCCAGAGATTTTACTGGGAAAGCATCCTTTGTGAAGTTATTGGTCAAAATAGAAAACGTGTACAGCAGGTCCTGAAAAGCGTTTTTAAGCAATAAAAAACTGCAAATGTGTGTAAAACTCCAACCAAAGCTTTGGGATTCAAAAAACTGCCTGTAACTAGTATAAAGGTGAGAGTTCTACTCTAAATAGCCAGAGATTTTACTGGGAAAGCATCCTTTGTGAAGTTATTGGTCAAAATAGAAAACGTGTACAGCAGGCGCTGGAAAGCGTTTTTAAGCAATAAAAAACTGCAAATGTGTGTAAAACTCCAACCAAAGCTTTGGGATTCAAAAAACTGCCTGTAACTAGTATAAAGGTGAGAGTTCTACTCTAAATAGCCAGAGATTTTACTGGGAAAGCATCCTTTGTGAAGTTATTGGTCAAAATAGAAAACGTGTACAGCAGGCGCTGGAAAGCGTTTTTAAGCAATAAAAAACTGCAAATGTGTGTAAAACTCCAACCAAAGCTTTGGGATTCAAAAAACTGCCTGTAACTAGTATAAAGGTGAGAGTTCTACTCTAAATAGCCAGAGATTTTACTGGGAAAGCATCCTTTGTGAAGTTATTGGTCAAAATAGAAAACGTGTACAGCAGGCGCTGGAAAAGCGTTTTTAAGCAATAAAAAACTGCAAATGTGTGTAAAACTCCAACCAAAGCTTTGGGATTCAAAAAACTGCCTGTAACTAGTATAAAGGTGAGAGTTCTACTCTAAATAGCCAGAGATTTTACTGGGAAAGCATCCTTTGTGAAGTTATTGGTCAAAATAGAAAACGTGTACAGCAGGCGCTGGAAAGCGTTTTTAAGCAATAAAAAACTGCAAATGTGTGTAAAACTCCAACCAAAGCTTTGGGATTCAAAAAACTGCCTGTAACTAGTATAAAGGTGAGAGTTCTACTCTAAATAGCCAGAGATTTTACTGGGAAAGCATCCTTTGTGAAGTTATTGGTCAAAATAGAAAACGTGTACAGCAGGCGCTGGAAAGCGTTTTTAAGCAATAAAAAACTGCAAATGTGTGTAAAACTCCAACCAAAGCTTTGGGATTCAAAAAACTGCCTGTAACTAGTATAAAGGTGAGAGTTCTACTCTAAATAGCCAGAGATTTTACTGGGAAAGCATCCTTTGTGAAGTTATTGGTCAAAATAGAAAACGTGTACAGCAGGCGCTGGAAAGCGTTTTTAAGCAATAAAAAACTGCAAATGTGTGTAAAACTCCAACCAAAGCTTTGGGATTCAAAAAACTGCCTGTAACTAGTATAAAGGTGAGAGTTCTACTCTAAATAGCCAGAGATTTTACTGGGAAAGCATCCTTTGTGAAGTTATTGGTCAAAATAGAAAACGTGTACAGCAGGCGCTGAAAAGCGTTTTTAAGCAATAAAAAACTGCAAATGTGTGTAAAACTCCAACCAAAGCTTTGGGATTCAAAAAACTGCCTGTAACTAGTATAAAGGTGAGAGTTCTACTCTAAATAGCCAGAGATTTTACTGGGAAAGCATCCTTTGTGAAGTTATTGGTCAAAATAGAAAACGTGTACAGCAGGCGCTGAAAGCGTTTTTAAGCAATAAAAAACTGCAAATGTGTGTAAAACTCCAACCAAAGCTTTGGGATTCAAAAAACTGCCTGTAACTAGTATAAAGGTGAGAGTTCTACTCTAAATAGCCAGAGATTTTACTGGGAAAGCATCCTTTGTGAAGTTATTGGTCAAAATAGAAAACGTGTACAGCAGGCGCTGAAAAGCGTTTTTAAGCAATAAAAAACTGCAAATGTGTGTAAAACTCCAACCAAAGCTTTGGGATTCAAAAAACTGCCTGTAACTAGTATAAAGGTGAGAGTTCTACTCTAAATAGCCAGAGATTTTACTGGGAAAGCATCCTTTGTGAAGTTATTGGTCAAAATAGAAAACGTGTACAGCAGGCGCTGAAAAGCGTTTTTAAGCAATAAAAAACTGCAAATGTGTGTAAAACTCCAACCAAAGCTTTGGGATTCAAAAAACTGCCTGTAACTAGTATAAAGGTGAGAGTTCTACTCTAAATAGCCAGAGATTTTACTGGGAAAGCATCCTTTGTGAAGTTATTGGTCAAAATAGAAAACGTGTACAGCAGGTCCTGAAAAGCGTTTTTAAGCAATAAAAAACTGCAAATGTGTGTAAAACTCCAACCAAAGCTTTGGGATTCAAAAAACTGCCTGTAACTAGTATAAAGGTGAGAGTTCTACTCTAAATAGCCAGAGATTTTACTGGGAAAGCATCCTTTGTGAAGTTATTGGTCAAAATAGAAAACGTGTACAGCAGGCGCTGAAAAGCGTTTTTAAGCAATAAAAAACTGCAAATGTGTGTAAAACTCCAACCAAAGCTTTGGGATTCAAAAAACTGCCTGTAACTAGTATAAAGGTGAGAGTTCTACTCTAAATAGCCAGAGATTTTACTGGGAAAGCATCCTTTGTGAAGTTATTGGTCAAAATAGAAAACGTGTACAGCAGGCGCTGAAAAGCGTTTTTAAGCAATAAAAAACTGCAAATGTGTGTAAAACTCCAACCAAAGCTTTGGGATTCAAAAAACTGCCTGTAACTAGTATAAAGGTGAGAGTTCTACTCTAAATAGCCAGAGATTTTACTGGGAAAGCATCCTTTGTGAAGTTATTGGTCAAAATAGAAAACGTGTACAGCAGGCGCTGAAAAGCGTTTTTAAGCAATAAAAAACTGCAAATGTGTGTAAAACTCCAACCAAAGCTTTGGGATTCAAAAAACTGCCTGTAACTAGTATAAAGGTGAGAGTTCTACTCTAAATAGCCAGAGATTTTACTGGGAAAGCATCCTTTGTGAAGTTATTGGTCAAAATAGAAAACGTGTACAGCAGGCGCTGAAAAGCGTTTTTAAGCAATAAAAAACTGCAAATGTGTGTAAAACTCCAACCAAAGCTTTGGGATTCAAAAAACTGCCTGTAACTAGTATAAAGGTGAGAGTTCTACTCTAAATAGCCAGAGATTTTACTGGGAAAGCATTTGTGAAGTTATTGGTCAAAATAGAAAACGTGTACAGCAGGCGCTGAAAAGCGTTTTTAAGCAATAAAAAACTGCAAATGTGTGTAAAACTCCAACCAAAGCTTTGGGATTCAAAAAACTGCCTGTAACTAGTATAAAGGTGAGAGTTCTACTCTAAATAGCCAGAGATTTTACTGGGAAAGCATCCTTTGTGAAGTTATTGGTCAAAATAGAAAACGTGTACAGCAGGCGCTGAAAAGCGTTTTTAAGCAATAAAAAACTGCAAATGTGTGTAAAACTCCAACCAAAGCTTTGGGATTCAAAAAACTGCCTGTAACTAGTATAAAGGTGAGAGTTCTACTCTAAATAGCCAGAGATTTTACTGGGAAAGCATCCTTTGTGAAGTTATTGGTCAAAATAGAAAACGTGTACAGCAGGCGCTGAAAAGCGTTTTTAAGCAATAAAAAACTGCAAATGTGTGTAAAACTCCAACCAAAGCTTTGGGATTCAAAAAACTGCCTGTAACTAGTATAAAGGTGAGAGTTCTACTCTAAATAGCCAGAGATTTTACTGGGAAAGCATCCTTTGTGAAGTTATTGGTCAAAATAGAAAACGTGTACAGCAGGCGCTGAAAAGCGTTTTTAAGCAATAAAAAACTGCAAATGTGTGTAAAACTCCAACCAAAGCTTTGGGATTCAAAAAACTGCCTGTAACTAGTATAAAGGTGAGAGTTCTACTCTAAATAGCCAGAGATTTTACTGGGAAAGCATCCTTTGTGAAGTTATTGGTCAAAATAGAAAACGTGTACAGCAGGCGCTGAAAAGCGTTTTTAAGCAATAAAAAACTGCAAATGTGTGTAAAACTCCAACCAAAGCTTTGGGATTCAAAAAACTGCCTGTAACTAGTATAAAGGTGAGAGTTCTACTCTAAATAGCCAGAGATTTTACTGGGAAAGCATCCTTTGTGAAGTTATTGGTCAAAATAGAAAACGTGTACAGCAGGCGCTGAAAAGCGTTTTTAAGCAATAAAAAACTGCAAATGTGTGTAAAACTCCAACCAAAGCTTTGGGATTCAAAAAACTGCCTGTAACTAGTATAAAGGTGAGAGTTCTACTCTAAATAGCCAGAGATTTTACTGGGAAAGCATCCTTTGTGAAGTTATTGGTCAAAATAGAAAACGTGTACAGCAGGCGCTGAAAAGCGTTTTTAAGCAATAAAAAACTGCAAATGTGTGTAAAACTCCAACCAAAGCTTTGGGATTCAAAAAACTGCCTGTAACTAGTATAAAGGTGAGAGTTCTACTCTAAATAGCCAGAGATTTTACTGGGAAAGCATCCTTTGTGAAGTTATTGGTCAAAATAGAAAACGTGTACAGCAGGCGCTGAAAAGCGTTTTTAAGCAATAAAAAACTGCAAATGTGTGTAAAACTCCAACCAAAGCTTTGGGATTCAAAAAACTGCCTGTAACTAGTATAAAGGTGAGAGTTCTACTCTAAATAGCCAGAGATTTTACTGGGAAAGCATCCTTTGTGAAGTTATTGGTCAAAATAGAAAACGTGTACAGCAGGCGCTGAAAAGCGTTTTTAAGCAATAAAAAACTGCAAATGTGTGTAAAACTCCAACCAAAGCTTTGGGATTCAAAAAACTGCCTGTAACTAGTATAAAGGTGAGAGTTCTACTCTAAATAGCCAGAGATTTTACTGGGAAAGCATCCTTTGTGAAGTTATTGGTCAAAATAGAAAACGTGTACAGCAGGCGCTGAAAAGCGTTTTTAAGCAATAAAAAACTGCAAATGTGTGTAAAACTCCAACCAAAGCTTTGGGATTCAAAAAACTGCCTGTAACTAGTATAAAGGTGAGAGTTCTACTCTAAATAGCCAGAGATTTTACTGGGAAAGCATCCTTTGTGAAGTTATTGGTCAAAATAGAAAACGTGTACAGCAGGCGCTGAAAAGCGTTTTTAAGCAATAAAAAACTGCAAATGTGTGTAAAACTCCAACCAAAGCTTTGGGATTCAAAAAACTGCCTGTAACTAGTATAAAGGTGAGAGTTCTACTCTAAATAGCCAGAGATTTTACTGGGAAAGCATCCTTTGTGAAGTTATTGGTCAAAATAGAAAACGTGTACAGCAGGCGCTGAAAAGCGTTTTTAAGCAATAAAAAACTGCAAATGTGTGTAAAACTCCAACCAAAGCTTTGGGATTCAAAAAACTGCCTGTAACTAGTATAAAGGTGAGAGTTCTACTCTAAATAGCCAGAGATTTTACTGGGAAAGCATCCTTTGTGAAGTTATTGGTCAAAATAGAAAACGTGTACAGCAGGCGCTGAAAAGCGTTTTTAAGCAATAAAAAACTGCAAATGTGTGTAAAACTCCAACCAAAGCTTTGGGATTCAAAAAACTGCCTGTAACTAGTATAAAGGTGAGAGTTCTACTCTAAATAGCCAGAGATTTTACTGGGAAAGCATCCTTTGTGAAGTTATTGGTCAAAATAGAAAACGTGTACAGCAGGCGCTGAAAAGCGTTTTTAAGCAATAAAAAACTGCAAATGTGTGTAAAACTCCAACCAAAGCTTTGGGATTCAAAAAACTGCCTGTAACTAGTATAAAGGTGAGAGTTCTACTCTAAATAGCCAGAGATTTTACTGGGAAAGCATCCTTTGTGAAGTTATTGGTCAAAATAGAAAACGTGTACAGCAGGCGCTGAAAAGCGTTTTTAAGCAATAAAAAACTGCAAATGTGTGTAAAACTCCAACCAAAGCTTTGGGATTCAAAAAACTGCCTGTAACTAGTATAAAGGTGAGAGTTCTACTCTAAATAGCCAGAGATTTTACTGGGAAAGCATCCTTTGTGAAGTTATTGGTCAAAATAGAAAACGTGTACAGCAGGCGCTGAAAAGCGTTTTTAAGCAATAAAAAACTGCAAATGTGTGTAAAACTCCAACCAAAGCTTTGGGATTCAAAAAACTGCCTGTAACTAGTATAAAGGTGAGAGTTCTACTCTAAATAGCCAGAGATTTTACTGGGAAAGCATCCTTTGTGAAGTTATTGGTCAAAATAGAAAACGTGTACAGCAGGCGCTGAAAAGCGTTTTTAAGCAATAAAAAACTGCAAATGTGTGTAAAACTCCAACCAAAGCTTTGGGATTCAAAAAACTGCCTGTAACTAGTATAAAGGTGAGAGTTCTACTCTAAATAGCCAGAGATTTTACTGGGAAAGCATCCTTTGTGAAGTTATTGGTCAAAATAGAAAACGTGTACAGCAGGCGCTGAAAAGCGTTTTTAAGCAATAAAAAACTGCAAATGTGTGTAAAACTCCAACCAAAGCTTTGGGATTCAAAAAACTGCCTGTAACTAGTATAAAGGTGAGAGTTCTACTCTAAATAGCCAGAGATTTTACTGGGAAAGCATCCTTTGTGAAGTTATTGGTCAAAATAGAAAACGTGTACAGCAGGCGCTGAAAGCGTTTTTAAGCAATAAAAAACTGCAAATGTGTGTAAAACTCCAACCAAAGCTTTGGGATTCAAAAAACTGCCTGTAACTAGTATAAAGGTGAGAGTTCTACTCTAAATAGCCAGAGATTTTACTGGGAAAGCATCCTTTGTGAAGTTATTGGTCAAAATAGAAAACGTGTACAGCAGGCGCTGAAAGCGTTTTTAAGCAATAAAAAACTGCAAATGTGTGTAAAACTCCAACCAAAGCTTTGGGATTCAAAAAACTGCCTGTAACTAGTATAAAGGTGAGAGTTCTACTCTAAATAGCCAGAGATTTTACTGGGAAAGCATCCTTTGTGAAGTTATTGGTCAAAATAGAAAACGTGTACAGCAGGCGCTGAAAAGCGTTTTTAAGCAATAAAAAACTGCAAATGTGTGTAAAACTCCAACCAAAGCTTTGGGATTCAAAAAACTGCCTGTAACTAGTATAAAGGTGAGAGTTCTACTCTAAATAGCCAGAGATTTTACTGGGAAAGCATCCTTTGTGAAGTTATTGGTCAAAATAGAAAACGTGTACAGCAGGCGCTGAAAAGCGTTTTTAAGCAATAAAAAACTGCAAATGTGTGTAAAACTCCAACCAAAGCTTTGGGATTCAAAAAACTGCCTGTAACTAGTATAAAGGTGAGAGTTCTACTCTAAATAGCCAGAGATTTTACTGGGAAAGCATCCTTTGTGAAGTTATTGGTCAAAATAGAAAACGTGTACAGCAGGCGCTGAAAAGCGTTTTTAAGCAATAAAAAACTGCAAATGTGTGTAAAACTCCAACCAAAGCTTTGGGATTCAAAAAACTGCCTGTAACTAGTATAAAGGTGAGAGTTCTACTCTAAATAGCCAGAGATTTTACTGGGAAAGCATCCTTTGTGAAGTTATTGGTCAAAATAGAAAACGTGTACAGCAGGCGCTGAAAAGCGTTTTTAAGCAATAAAAAACTGCAAATGTGTGTAAAACTCCAACCAAAGCTTTGGGATTCAAAAAACTGCCTGTAACTAGTATAAAGGTGAGAGTTCTACTCTAAATAGCCAGAGATTTTACTGGGAAAGCATCCTTTGTGAAGTTATTGGTCAAAATAGAAAACGTGTACAGCAGGCGCTGAAAAGCGTTTTTAAGCAATAAAAAACTGCAAATGTGTGTAAAACTCCAACCAAAGCTTTGGGATTCAAAAAACTGCCTGTAACTAGTATAAAGGTGAGAGTTCTACTCTAAATAGCCAGAGATTTTACTGGGAAAGCATCCTTTGTGAAGTTATTGGTCAAAATAGAAAACGTGTACAGCAGGCGCTGAAAAGCGTTTTTAAGCAATAAAAAACTGCAAATGTGTGTAAAACTCCAACCAAAGCTTTGGGATTCAAAAAACTGCCTGTAACTAGTATAAAGGTGAGAGTTCTACTCTAAATAGCCAGAGATTTTACTGGGAAAGCATCCTTTGTGAAGTTATTGGTCAAAATAGAAAACGTGTACAGCAGGCGCTGAAAAGCGTTTTTAAGCAATAAAAAACTGCAAATGTGTGTAAAACTCCAACCAAAGCTTTGGGATTCAAAAAACTGCCTGTAACTAGTATAAAGGTGAGAGTTCTACTCTAAATAGCCAGAGATTTTACTGGGAAAGCATCCTTTGTGAAGTTATTGGTCAAAATAGAAAACGTGTACAGCAGGCGCTGAAAAGCGTTTTTAAGCAATAAAAAACTGCAAATGTGTGTAAAACTCCAACCAAAGCTTTGGGATTCAAAAAACTGCCTGTAACTAGTATAAAGGTGAGAGTTCTACTCTAAATAGCCAGAGATTTTACTGGGAAAGCATCCTTTGTGAAGTTATTGGTCAAAATAGAAAACGTGTACAGCAGGCGCTGGAAAGCGTTTTTAAGCAATAAAAAACTGCAAATGTGTGTAAAACTCCAACCAAAGCTTTGGGATTCAAAAAACTGCCTGTAACTAGTATAAAGGTGAGAGTTCTACTCTAAATAGCCAGAGATTTTACTGGGAAAGCATCCTTTGTGAAGTTATTGGTCAAAATAGAAAACGTGTACAGCAGGCGCTGAAAGCGTTTTTAAGCAATAAAAAACTGCAAATGTGTGTAAAACTCCAACCAAAGCTTTGGAATTCAAAAAACTGCCCGTAACTAGTGTAAAGGTGAGAGTTCTACTCTAAATAGCCAGAGACTTTACTGGGAAAGCATACTTTGTGAAGTTATTGGTCAAAATAGAAAACGTGTACAGCAGGCGCTGGGAAGCGTTTTTAAGCAATAAAAAACTGCAAATGTGTGTAAAACTCCAACCAAAGCTTTGGGATTCAAAAAACTGCCTGTAACTAGTATAAAGGTGAGAGTTCTACTCTAAATAGCCAGAGATTTTACTGGGAAAGCATCCTTTGTGAAGTTATGAGTCAAAATAGAAAACGTGTACAGCAGGCGCTGGAAAGCGTTTTTAAGCAATAAAAAACTGCAAATGTGTGTAAAACTCCAACCAAAGCTTTGGGATTCAAAAAACTGCCTGTAACTAGTATAAAGGTGAGAGTTCTACTCTAAATAGCCAGAGATTTTACTGGGAAAGCATCCTTTGTGAAGTTATTGGTCAAAATAGAAAAACGTGTACAGCAGGCGCTGGAAGCGTTTTTAAGCAATAAAAAACTGCAAATGTGTGTAAAACTCCAACCAAAGCTTTGGGATTCAAAAAACTGCCTGTAACTAGTATAAAGGTGAGAGTTCTACTCTAAATAGCCAGAGATTTTACTGGGAAAGCATCCTTTGTGAAGTTATTGGTCAAAATAGAAAACGTGTACAGCAGGCGCTGGAAAGCGTTTTTAAGCAATAAAAAACTGCAAATGTGTGTAAAACTCCAACCAAAGCTTTGGGATTCAAAAAACTGCCTGTAACTAGTATAAAGGTGAGAGTTCTACTCTAAATAGCCAGAGATTTTACTGGGAAAGCATCCTTTGTGAAGTTATTGGTCAAAATAGAAAACGTGTACAGCAGGCGCTGAAAGCGTTTTTAAGCAATAAAAAACTGCAAATGTGTGTAAAACTCCAACCAAAGCTTTGGGATTCAAAAAACTGCCTGTAACTAGTATAAAGGTGAGAGTTCTACTCTAAATAGCCAGAGATTTTACTGGGAAAGCATCCTTTTTGAAGTTATTGGTCAAAATAGAAAACGTGTACAGCAGGCGCTGAAAAGCGTTTTTAAGCAATAAAAAACTGCAAATGTGTGTAAAACTCCAACCAAAGCTTTGGGATTCAAAAAACTGCCTGTAACTAGTATAAAGGTGAGAGTTCTACTCTAAATAGCCAGAGATTTTACTGGGAAAGCATCCTTTGTGAAGTTATTGGTCAAAATAGAAAACGTGTACAGCAGGCGCTGGAAAAGCGTTTTTAAGCAATAAAAAACTGCAAATGTGTGTAAAACTCCAACCAAAGCTTTGGGATTCAAAAAACTGCCTGTAACTAGTATAAAGGTGAGAGTTCTACTCTAAATAGCCAGAGATTTTACTGGGAAAGCATCCTTTGTGAAGTTATTGGTCAAAATAGAAAACGTGTACAGCAGGCGCTGAAAAGCGTTTTTAAGCAATAAAAAACTGCAAATGTGTGTAAAACTCCAACCAAAGCTTTGGGATTCAAAAAACTGCCTGTAACTAGTATAAAGGTGAGAGTTCTACTCTAAATAGCCAGAGATTTTACTGGGAAAGCATCCTTTGTGAAGTTATTGGTCAAAATAGAAAACGTGTACAGCAGGCGCTGGAAAGCGTTTTTAAGCAATAAAAAACTGCAAATGTGTGTAAAACTCCAACCAAAGCTTTGGGATTCAAAAAACTGCCTGTAACTAGTATAAAGGTGAGAGTTCTACTCTAAATAGCCAGAGATTTTACTGGGAAAGCATCCTTTGTGAAGTTATTGGTCAAAATAGAAAACGTGTACAGCAGGCGCTGGGAAGCGTTTTTAAGCAATAAAAAACTGCAAATGTGTGTAAAACTCCAACCAAAGCTTTGGGATTCAAAAAACTGCCTGTAACTAGTATAAAGGTGAGAGTTCTACTCTAAATAGCCAGAGATTTTACTGGGAAAGCATCCTTTGTGAAGTTATTGGTCAAAATAGAAAACGTGTACAGCAGGCGCTGGGAAGCGTTTTTAAGCAATAAAAAACTGCAAATGTGTGTAAAACTCCTACCAAAGCTTTGGGATTCAAACCACTGTCTGTAACTCGTATAAAGGGCTGAGTTTTACTCTACAATGCAAGAGAATTTACTTGGAAAGCATCCTTTGTGAAGTTATGAGTCAAAATAAAGAAAAGTGTACAGCAGGCGCTGGGAAGCATTTTTAAGCAATAAAAAACAGCAAATGTGTGTAAATGTGTGCTTTGGGATTCAAACCACTGCCTGTAACTATTATAAAGGGGAGAGTTCTACTCTAATAAGCAAGAGACTTTACTGGGAAAGCATCCTTTTTGAAGTTATGAGTGAAAATAAAAAAAAGTGTACAGCAGGCGCTGGGAAGCGTTTTTGAGTGATAAAAACTGCAAATGTGTCTAAAAGTCCAACCAAAGCTTTGGGATTCAAACCACTCCCTGTAATTAGTATAAAGGGGAGAGTTCTACTCTAATGAGCAAGAGACTTTACTGGGAAAGCATCCTTTGTGAAGTTATGAGTGAAAATTAAAAAAGTGTACAGCAGGCGCTGGGAAGCATTTTTAAGCAATAAAAACTGCAAATGTGTGTAAAACTCCAACCAAAGCTTTGGGATTAAAATCACTGCCTGTAACGAGAATAAAGGGGAGAGTTCTACCCTAGAATGCAAGAGAATTTACTTGGAAAGCATCCTTTGTGAAGTTATGAGTCAAAATAAAAAAAAGTGTACAGCAGGCGCTGGGAAGCATTTATTGCCATAAAAACTTCAAATGTGTGTACAAGTCCAACCAAAGCTTTGGGATTTAAACCACTGCCTGTAACTAGTATAAAGTGGAGAGTTCTAACCTAGAATGCAAGAGAATTTACTTGGAAATCATCCTATGTGAAGTTATGAGTGAAAATAAAAGAAGTGTACAGCAGGCGCCGGGAAGTATTTTTAAGCCATTAAAAAATTCAAATGTGTGTAAAAGTCCAACCAAAGCATTGGTATTCAAACCACTGCCTGTAACTAGTATAAAGTGGAGAGTTCTAACCTCGAATGCAAGAGAATTTACTTGGAAAGCATCCTGTGTGAAGTTATGAGTGAAAATAAAAAAAAGTGTACAGCAGGCGCGGGAAGAATTTTTAAGCCATAAAAACTTCAAATGTGTGTAAAAGTTCAACCAAAGGATTGGTATTCAAACCACTGCCTGTAACTAGTATAAAGTGGAGAGTTCTAACCTCGAATGCAAGAGAATTTACTTGGAAAGCATCCTGTGTGTAGTTATGAATGAAAATAAAAAAAGTGTACAGCAGGCATTTTTAAGCGATAAAAACTGCAAATGTGAATAAAAGACCAACCAAAGCTTTGGAGTTCAAACCACTTCCTGTAATATTATACCTATTGGGTGTCGCTGTTGCCTGTTCAAATTCCCAAGTAGCAGTACTCAACGGGGTGGAAGCGCCTTTGTTGGTGCAATTCTTCGACCGGCGGGAAGTTAATTAACTTAGCGTCCGGGGGCGAACTCGGCATCCTTGGGTCTCTGCTTTGAAGCGCCAGGTAGCCGCAATTCACTTCGCGTCGGCATGGCAAAGCAAATGTCTGTGTCTTGTTTTTGATGGTTTATGGCTGTTGATTCGTTTAGCGTCTGCATGTGAAGTTGCGTCTCGCCAGCCTGTATTTGTCTACCTCGGTTTGTCAAACTCAAGCCAGAAAACAGAAGCTTCCAAACACAAACAGTTTGCACATTTGAAATTATCTCGGCAACAGCCATATAACGGCACTGTGTACGCAAATCAAGTTGAGCTTGTCAGTATGACTGCCCCAACAATAAGCACTTACTGTTGCTCAAAGTCAAGCCAATGCTCAAGTTAGGTCAATGAAATAGACTTTTATAGAAGGTCTTCCTTTTCTTGAATATTCCCAATTTGTCAACCTCATGACAAACTCTACTGGGGGTTGAGTTCTGACAATTTCTTAATGGGCAGGACCAATTCTTAGCACAGCAACACTACCCCAACAAGTAGCACTTACTGCTTTAAGAACAAGTCAGTGCTTATGTTTGAGTCATTTATCTGACAAATTCACCCATTCATCTTGGTTGCTGTCAAACATTGGACTGCAGAGAAAAACACCTCCAGAAAAACAAAAGAACGTTCGAAACATGCCATTAAACACAACCCCAACAAAAAGCACTTACTGCACGAAAAATTTGAGTCAGTGCGTTTTTTTGGGTTGTGTTCATGACAAATCTAGACTGAGAAAAGAATACGACCACAAATGGATTCTGAAAATCTCACACTCGCGGCAACTCAAAAGAGAAAAGCTTTATCTTGTTTGTCACAGAAAGGCTGAAGTCGCATGATGTCTCACCAACTTTCGCAAATGCGCTCAGTTTTTTCCCTGAGTTACTCACCGGAGCAGCGAGTCTTTGGCGCATGGAGACGGAGGCGGCGCCACAGAGGGAAGCGATCTGGCATCCAAGTGAAGCTCTGCAAGAGAGGCTACAGATTGGCGTTTCCGTCGATCCATCTCGCGAATCTACGCTCCCTACCCAACAAAATGGACGAGCTTCATCTTCTGATAAAGACCAGTAAAGACTTCGGACGTTCCACCGCCATGTGCTTTATGGAGATTTGGCTTTGTGAGGCTGTACCCAATGGCGCCGTCATGTTTCCCGGCTTCCATCTTCACCGGGCAGACCCCGACATGGAATCATCAGGGAAAACAAAAGGCGGTGGGATATGCTTCTATATCAATGAAAAATGGTGTACGGACGTCACGGAGTTCAGCACACACTGCAGCCCTCATTTAGAGTCGCTGTTTTTGAACTGTAAGCCATTCTACTCGCCTCGTGAGTTCGCATCTTTCATACTCGCCGGTGTTTACATTCCGCCTCAAGCTAACACGAACGCCGCACTGCTAATGCTCGCCAAACAAGTAAACAAAATTGAAAAAAAACACCCGGACTCACCCCTCATTATTCTGGGGGACTTTAACAAAGCTAAACTCAACCAATAACTCCCTAAATACAAGCATCACATCAACTGCCCTACCAGGGAAAATAACATTTTAGACAACTGCTTTACTGCACCAAATAACGCATACCGTGCCACACCTCGTGCAGCTCTGGGCTCGTCTGATCACTGCTTAATTCACTTAATACTGACATAAAGGCAATAACTTAAATGTGTGAAGCCTACAGGGAAAATGGTGAAAAAGTGGACTAATGAACCAAAGATAGAACTTCAAAACTGTTTAGACTGCACAGACTGGAGTGTCTTTGAAAATTCAGCTGGCAGCCTGGATGAATATGTGGACACTGTCACATCCTATATTAGTTTCTGTGAAGATGTGTGTGTACCAGCAAAGTCATTTCGCACATTCAATAACAAGAAGCCGTGGTTCACTGCCAAACTTAAGCAACTTCGGCAAGCTAAGGAGGACGCATATCAAAGCGGGTACAGGGCCCTGTATAATCGCACTAGGAACCAGCTGACTAAAGAAATTAACATTGCAAAGAGAAACTATGCAGCAAAGTTGGAAAAACAGTTTCGCGCTAACGACTCTAAATCAGTCTGGCATGCATTCCAATCGCTGACCAATTACAAGAGATGATCACCCCAAGCTGAGAACAATAGCACACTAGCCAACGACTTGAATACCGTCTACTGCTGATTTGAAAAGGACACTTTCATACCCCACACCCACCCAGCCACAACACCGACCACAATCACACCTCTGACTTCTGCGTTAACCATCCACGAACAGGATGTCAGACGCATCTTCAAACAACAAAAGATTAACAAAGCAGCAAGCCCAGACCATGTGTCCCCATCCTGCCTCAAAGTTTGTGCGGAACAGCTCACTCCAGTCTTCATACTGATCTTCAATAGATCTCTGGAACTGTGCGAAGTACCATCCTATTTCAAACATTACACCATCATTCCAGTCCCCAAGAAACCTACAATCTCGGGTCTTAATGACTGCAGGCCTTTCGCCTTGACATCTATGGTCATGAAGTCCTTTGAACGTCTCGTGCTAGACCACATCTAGAGCGTCACAGGTCCCCTGCTGAACCCCTGCAGTTTGCCTACCGACCGAAAAGGTTTGCAGATGATGCAGTCAACATGGGACTGCACTTCATCCTAGAACACCTCAACAGTGCAGGGACGTACGCGAGGATCCTGTTCGTGGACTTCAGCTCAGCGTCCAACACCATCATCCCTGAACTCAAGCTTCTCCAACTCAGCATCTCGCCTGCCATCTGCCTTTACAGCTTTCTGATGGGCAGGACACTGCAGGTGAAGCTGGGGGAGGCCACCTCATCCACACACAGCACCAGCACTGGGGCACCCCAAGGTTGTGTCCTCTCTCCGCTGCTCTTCTCTCTCTACACGAACGACTGTACCTCAATGCAAACTCTATCAAACTCCTCAAGTTTGCAGATGACACCACTGACATCGGCCTCATCAAAGATGGTGACGAGTCTGCGTATCAACTGGAAGTGGAGCGGCTGGACGTTCCTTGGATAGCAGCAATTGAACGTTGAGGAACATTGTCCCTAAACTGTTCGACAATTTTCTCACGCACTTGTTCACAAAGAGGTGAACCTCACCTCATCTTTGTTGGTGAATGACTGAGCAATTCAGGGAAGCTCTTTTATACCCAATCATGGCACCCACCTGTTCCCAATTAGCTTGTTCATCTGTGGGATGTTTGATCAGCATTCCTCAAATTTCTCAGTCTTTTTTGCCACCTGTCCCAGGTTTTTTGGAGCAAGTTGCAGCCATAGAATTCTAAGTTAATGATTATTTGCTAAAAACAATAAAGTTTATCAGTTTGAACATTAAATATCTTGTCTTTGTAGTGTATTCAATTAAATATAGGTTGAACATGATTTGCAAATCATTGCATTCTGTTTTTGTTTATGTTTAACACAACGTCCCAATTTAATTGGAATCGGAGTTGTAGAAGTGTCTTATCGCACAACCTATTAAAGGTGAGGACTGAAGGGGAAAGGTGCTCTTTTCCCCAGTCTACTCGTGGATGAGAGGTTCGGTGGCAGGTAAAAAGGCTCACATATCCGAGTGTGACTTTGTACTCTAACTGAGCTCGAGATGAAATACAGATCAAAATGAAATCTGTGTCAGTTTCATTCTTTGGTTACCTTTCATTAGAAAAACAACGAACACTCAGCGGGATTTGTGGCGATAGTTGTTAATTAAGGGTAAGGAATTGACGCACGCTCCCAACAAATTGGTGACGTCCCGATGTTGTTTTCCAGTGAAAAGGTGTTTCCTGGAAATCTGCCCTTCTCTCCTTCACTTATAACCCAGGCCGGCCAACGAAAGGTAAAGTGGAAACCTGTTTATTCAAATTCTCCTGATTTGCTGCTAAATGAAATTGGGATTTTGTGGAATGAGGAGTGGGGCTGAATTTTGTTAAAGAATAATCCAGAGTTCAGTAATAGATTGTATTTACTCGTTCGTGGAAATCGCGATGGCATTGCATCCCAGATCCGTATCTGGGATCCGACAAGTTGGGGACTCGGTGTCTGGGACACAATATTTGGGAGGTTTATTGTAGGCCAACGATAACCTCAGAAGTCTGGGACCTCGTGCTGGGGGCACAAGGCAACTGCCGGGAGTTGGTCCCAATAGGTGGTGCTTACGGCGCGCAGTACTGTGCCTCCATGGAGAGTGGAAGCGACAGCCCTCCACGTCGAGTTAGTCTGTGGGGGTTGAGTCTGGGCTCCTCTCACGCTGGACTATTTCAAGGAAATTATCAGAGGGGATGAAAGATCAAAAGATGAAAATATGTTGGAAAAATGTCAGGACAACGGCTTCTTTCCTAAAAATGATGAGAAAACATATATTATAGGATTCGTATCGCATTCATGATGCTTTTGGGGCACGAGAGCAAGAATTGCGGGAAAAGTGTAAAAAGAACAAAAATGTGTTTAAAAATAAAGGCCTACGAGGTTGCGCCTACAAAATGGCAAAATATCAGACTAGATTTTATCAGATGGTGGCCACCTCTAAATTACAAAAAAACAGTTCAAAAAGAGAACGAGGTGAAGAAATTAAAAACATCTTACGAGGCTGCCTGTAACCCCACGTGCCGGGGGTCAAGCACCAGTAGCAGAGTTAATCAGAGGGTCTGTAGCATTTGATATTGTGGATGATCAACCTGTGGTTAGTGGGGCCGCTCGGGGCCCTAATAATGTGTTCTCCAGTGTGGCTGCTTCCTCAAGGGCGGGGCCGTTTGACATTGGGAACACGCCCGGATTGACTACACAGAAAGGCAATTTAGTGGCTTTTTGGGATGAAAGAAGAACACTGACAAAGGGGTCAACTGCAGAATGTGAGTCGGTGAGACAAGATTTAGGGAAAGTCAATGCTGGTACTGATATTTCAGACTTGGATGATTTACATCTGCAATTGAGGGCAGCTCATCAATATCATGAACATCAGAATCATCTTTATTTCCCAAGTACGTCAAAAAACACAGGGAATTTGTCTCCGGTAGTTGGAGCCGCTTTAGTACGACAACAGACAGTCAATTGACCGAGAATACTTTTGAGAGATAAAGACATAAAAAACACAGTCACTGAGTAATATAAGGTTACCAGTAATGTGGTAATGGTGGTACAATTTATTTTAATAGTTTTTTTTTTTTTTTGACAATGTTCAAAAAGATGCAGAGCATCTAGCCTGCACCAATTGACCCCTTGCATTGTACATTGTATTATGATAGGGCTCATGACCTAGTCTATCAAGACCACTTTTCAGCTCAAATTTAAGGTCACCAGTAGTGATTATTTTCTGACTATTTGTATGTCACTTCAACTGGCATTGCCTCACATGTTTGTCTTACGCAGGAGCAGGGTGACTGGTACGAAATGGGGGACACGGCGGTACCACACATCACATTGTCAATTGGAGTTTACCACCAGGCTAAAGATCTGGGTTCCCAAAGTAACCCAGTGCGTAAAAGCCACTGATTGGGTCCAGACCGCCATTTCTGACGTCAAATTCTCATCCGCTATGTTAGTATATCGTATCTCGGCCCATGTTACAAATTCTTTGATTTTCGAACATCACCAAATTTCACGAGATCACGGTGGGGAGTGGATGGATCACCCCGACCCTAAAAGACTCATGGCCCAACTAACGTTGGCTTCTGCTCCATTGTGGCTTCCATTACTTTTTCAGTCTCCTCCCCAAACCCCATCTGGCAGAACCAGTATCAACGAACCCTGGAGGCCAAGGAGGGCATCCGGGACACCATTCCGGGTCTGAAAGAATCGGGGGTCTTGGAGCCCTCGACGTCTTCCACGATTGCGATAAAGTGCTCTTATTAATCTAAAAGCCTCCACATTCGCTAGGGGAGCTGTTAATTAATTCCTTGTTTAATTTTTAATCATTTCAGGTTTTCATTGTAAAAAAATTTAACAAAAAAATAAATAAAGGAAAAGCCTGATTTTATAAAAAAAAATCCATAAACAAACAAAATAGATTAATTAATAAATTTTTTCAATTCATTTTTTAACATTTTACGGATAGATTTTTTTTTTTTGGGGGGGGTGGCATTTTTTTTTCCTTCGAATCGTTTTTCTCTTTGTTTTTTTGTTGGCTTTTCCCTCTGCCTAAAGCAATTAATTAATTCACAAACCTAATTATCAGTACATTTAACTTTTACCAAAGTTAAATAAAACGTGAATTAGCTGAATTCCTAAATTGTGTTCACAAATTTAATTGCAGTGATAACCATCATACACACAGTCAAATCATTTTGTTAAACTAAATCATAACTAAATTAAATTTATTTATCAAAACTAAGTGATTGGTTAAATTAGTTTAAAATTTAGTTAACATGCCCTTCGCAACAATTTTAAAACAACAATTAAATTGCCAACTCTCTTGCAGCAACCTCACTGCTGCATAACTTGACGCCGTCAACACTTGTTCTCTAGTCGATCACTGCTTCTACGCACATTCTCGAACATCTTTAAAGTTACGTGATAAACCCCCACACCATATCGACGAACCCCGGAGGCCAAGGAGGGCATCTGTGACACCATTGCGGGTCTGAAGGAATCGGGGGTCTTGGAGCCCTCGACGTCCTCCTGGAATACTCCAATTTTGCCATTGTTGAGGCGGCCGACCGGAGCTGTGGCCCTACAGGTGTCGATGCCTGTCGTGGGGGAAATACCCGAACCCGTTGGTGGACAGGGAGGGATGCCGTCAAGCTGAAGAAGGAGTCCTATCGGGCCTTTTTGGCATGTGGGACTCCTGAGGCAGCTGATGGGTAATGGCTGGCCAAGCGGAATGCAGCTTTGGTGGTCACTGAAGCAAAAACTCAGGCATGGGAGGAGTTCGGGGAGGCCATGGAGAAAGGCTTCTGGACGGCTTCGAGGAAATTCTAGTCCACCATCCGGGGTCTCAGGAGGGGGAAGCAGTGCACCATCAACACTGTGTATAGTGGTGATGGGGTGCTGCTAACCTCGACTCGGGACGCTGTGAGCCGGTGGGGAGAATGCTTCGAAGACCACCTCAATTCCACCGACACGCCTTCCCTTGAGGGAGCAGATTCTGGGTTCTCCAAGGCGGGCTCTCCTATCTCTGGGGTTGAGGTCACCGAGGTGGTTAAAAAGCTCCTCGGTGCGAAGGCCCCGGGGGTGGATGAGATTTGCCCGGAGTTCCTCAAGGCTCTGGATGTTGTAGGGCTGTCAAGGTTGACACGCCTCTGTAACATCGCGTGGACATCGGGGACAGTGCCTCTGGATTGGCAGACTGGGGTGGTGGTCCTCCTTTTTAAGAAGGGGGACCGGAGGGTGTGTTCCAACTACAGGGGGATCACACTCAGCCTCCCTGGTAAGGTAAATTCAGGGGTGCTGGAGAGGAGGGTCCGTCGGGAAGTTGAATCTGAGATTCAGGAGAAGCAGTGTGGTTTTCGTTCTGGCCGTGGAACAGTGGACCAGCTCTACAGCCTTGGCAGGGTGCTCGACGGTGCATGGGAGTTCGCCCAACCAGTCTACATGTGTTTTGTGGACTTGGAGAAGGCATTCGACCGTGCCCCTCGGGGGCTCCTCTTACAGGCTGTTTGGTCCCTGTACGACCGGAGTCAGAGTTTTGTCCGCATTTCCGGCAGTAAGTCGGACTCGTTTCCGGTGAGGGTTGGACTCCACCAAGGCTGCCCTTTGTCACCGATTCTGTTCATAACTTTTATGGACAGAATTTCTAGGCGCAACCGAGGTTTGGTGGCCTCAGTATTGCATCTCTGCTTTTTGCTGATGATGTGCTTCTGTTGGCTTCATCAAGTCGTGACCGCCAACTCTCACTGGAGCAGTTCGCAGCCGAGTGTGAAGCGGCTGGGATGAGAATCAGCACCTCCAAATCTGAGACCATGGTCCTCAGTCGGAAAAGGGTGGCGTGCCCTCTCCAGGTCAGGATGAGATCCTGCCCCAGGTGGAGGAGTTCAAGTATCTTGGGGTCTTGTTCACGAGTGAGGGAATAATGGAACGGGAGATTGACAGGCGGATCGGTGCACCATCTGCAGTGATGCGGACTTTGTATCGATCCGTTGTGGTAAAGAAGGAGCTAAGCCGAAATGCGAAGCTCTCGATTTGTCGGTCGATCTACGTTCCTACCCTCACCTATGGTCACGAGCTGTGGTTCGTGACTGAAAGAACAAGATCCAGGATACAAGCGGCCGAAATGAGTTTCCTCCGCAGAGTGTCCGGGCTCTCCCTTAGAGATAGGGTGAGAAGCTCGGTCATCCGGGAGGATCTCAGAGTAGATCCGCTGCTCCTTCACATCAAGAGGAGCCAGATGAGGTGGCTGGGGCATCTGATACGGTTGCCTCCCGGACGCCTCCGTGGTGAGGTGTTCCGGGCACATCGCACCGGGAGGAGACCCCGGGGACGACCCAGGACACGCTGGAGAGACTACGTCCTTCGGCTGGCCTGGGAACGCCTCGGGATCCCCCCGGAAGAAGTGGCTGGGGAGAGGGAAGTCTGGGCGTCCCCGCTAAAGCTACTGCCCCCGCGACCCAACCTCGGATAAGCGGTAGAAAATGGATGGATGGAAGTTAATAAAGTGGGAAAATACCGTGTTGAAAAAGGTTGGGTCATCTTTATTAGGACTGTATGTATTGACATATGTGTATAATTTGTTAAATATTGTTCCCTGTATAATTATGTATCGCCCTTCCGGGTCTGCTACTGTACTATTTATTGTAAAGAGTAGTCTTTTATGAACTAATATTGAGACTCCTCTTTGTCTGCTGTTATAAAAAGTTGAGATGAGGTATTTTTCTTCTGATTCAGTTAGATGCGTTTCTTGTCTTAGAAGATCTGTTTTAAATTTATTGATATAAACCATAATCTTAATTCTCTTTGCCTGTGATTGAATGCCATTGACAGTCCACGAAACAAAAGTTAAATGTGACATATAATGGGTGCATGTATATTAATTTTGAATAAATTGGGTACTATGTATTCGTTGTTGCTTTTTTTTTGATGGTATGCAGCAAATTTTATGTTGTTATTTTGATAGAGGTTATTTAAAGCGGGTGATAAGAATGATATATTTAAGTACAGCAGTGTCAGGGTACTTAAGTAAAAGGGTCGCAAATATCCATCCAACCATTCGTTTTCAACACCGCTTATCCTGGTTAGGGTCACGGGGTGCTGGAGCCTATCCTAGCTGACTTCGGGCAAAAGGCGGACTACACCCCGAACTGGTCGCCAGTCAGTCGCAGGGCACATATAGACATGGTAACCAGTAATTAATGTATCTACTTTTTGTGACATTTTTGTTTGTTGGTGTTCCGTGAGATAATTCAATATGTTCCTTGGCTCCATAAAGGTTGGTAATCACTGCTCTCGTCAGATCGTGTATTCTAATCAGTCAGGTCAAACCAACATTACATGACAGAAATAATGGGTGCCTCTATCCATCCATCCATTTTCAACACCGCTTATCCTGCTTAGGGTCGCGGGACGCTGGAGCCTATCCCAGCTGACTTCGGGCGAAAGGTAGACTACACCCTGAACTGGTCGCCAGTCAGTCGCAGGGCACATATAGACACGGACAACCATTCGCACTCACATTCACACCATCAGTGAATGGGAACTGAACCCACGCTGCCCGCACCAAAGTCAGGCGAGTGTACCACTACACCATCAGTGACGTTTTTGGGTGCCTCTAACTGTAATTAAATTAATTCAATTACTTCACCCACACCGAAACATTACAGCATGATTCGACAGAACACCGGTATGTTTACGTCCAACCATTCGTGGTACCACTAGCATGAAAGGCCACATAACGTTTTGTTGCCTGCTTGCGAGCTGTATCGTATTCAAAGTACGGAAACATAACTCAAGCAAGCCTTAAACGAACATCATCTCCTGTCCTGAGCACCGGTGACCACCAACACACGTTTTCCTCCATTTTGTCCTATAATACAAAGGTCAACGCGCTCCACTCAAGATAAAGCCCAATCATCGTAAAAAAACGGGATGCGGTGGTATCGGAATACAATATTTTATTGTAGTAGTCTGACATAGTGCAAGCAGGAAATTTGTCTTGTAGTCTGATCCGGGCATTACGTGTTGCCTGTCTCCGACGTGTTGTCTGTCCCACACCGCCGACATGTTTTTTGTTTTTTTTTTAAATAACTTCATTGGCCATCAGATATTTACAGTACTACGTCAAAAGACACGCGGCAAGGCTAAATATAAACTAGCTTTTGGATTCAAATATACTGTGCACGCGGCAACGCGGAGTAAATGTCTCTTGCGGCGCCAATCAATGATCGGTGAATTATGACATTAAAGCCGATCAGCATAAAATGCTAAATATCGGCCGATACCGATCAGCCCAATAAAATCGGTGTAAAGTTTAATTAAAACCTTAAGGACCTAAAGCTTTTTAAATTTTAATTAAGTGTAACAGTGCTTGATCCAAGTGGCCCTTATAAATCCTTGCTTGTTGAATTGGGCCCTTTGACAAAGCCAACCGTCTCAGGTTTTAAAATGGACAGTGATTTTAAATTGGATTACCAAATTGGTGCAGTAGTCAAATGCAGCTTCTTTTATATTAAGTAGCTGGCAAAGGTAAAATCCTTTCTTGCACGAGAGCACTTAGAAACAGTATTCCATACCTTAATTACATCTCGGCTGGATTACTGTGATGCACTTCCTCCCTTAAACATATCCAGTTGGTTCAAAATGCTGTTGCCCGCCTCCAAGCTGGAGTATGTAAAGAGGGACCACATAACTCCGGTCATGGCCTCCCGCCACTGGCTCCCCTTGTAGTTCAGAATACATTTTAAGATTCTTTTATTCGTTTTAAATGTCTAAGTGGTTTTGCTGCAGCTTACCTCGCTGAGATACTCCATCCCGACGCCCCTGCCCAATGCCTAAGGTCAGCTGATCAACTGCTTCTTGAGGTACCGAGGTCCAGGCTAAAGCTCAGAGGGGATAGGGGCTTTTCCGTTGCTGGTTCCACACTGTGCAATGACCTCCCTCTTCACATTAGAGAAGCCCACTCATTGTCCATTGTAAAGCCCATCTTAAAACCCATTTTTATTATTTGGCTTTCAACCCAGCTTACGATCCAGCAGTGGTCCTGTGACACTCTTGAGTTGGTCCAGCATGAGGCGTTCGAAGGACTTCATGACCACAGATGTCAGGGCGACAGGTCTGTCGTCATTCAGTCCTGAAATTGCAGGTTTCTTGGGGACTGGGATGATGGTGGAGCATTTGGGGCAGGAGGAGACTTCACACAGCTCCAAAGATCTATTAAAGATCTGTGTGAAAACCAGGGCAAGTTGGTCTGCACAGACTTTCAAGCAGAAGGGGGAGACACTGTCCAGGTTTGCTGCTTTGTTGATCTTTTGTTGTTTAAAGACACGTTTCTCATTCTGTTCATGAATGGTCAATGCAGAGAAGGGTGGGGGTTATAGGTATGATGTTGGTCGTCGGTGGTGCGGCTGGGTGGGTGTGGGGTGTGAAAGTGTATTTTTCAAATCTGCAGTAGAAGTTATTCAAGTCATCTGTCAATGTTTTATTGTTCTTGTCAGGTTCAAACAACCTGGAACATTTAATAAACAATAAACAAGGAAGGAAGACAAGAGATGGTTTATATACATATAACTCAATCATCATTATACTGCTAAATGCATGCTTTGAAATAGGATTAGAGTAAACATGAGATAACATATACTTTTATTCTGACGGGGGGTGATCGCTTCCAGTTGGATTGGATTGTAATCCTTACCAAACCGATGTAGAGTCGTTAGCAAAACAAACTGGTTTCCCATCTTTTCTGCATAATTTCACTTTGCAACGTTTATTTCTTTTGTTGGCTGGTTTCTGGCCTGATTGTAGAGGGCTTTGTCCCCACTCTGATAGGCGTCCTCTTTAGCCTGGCGGAGTTGACGAAGTTTGCCAGTGAACCACAGCTTACTGTTATGGAATGTGCGAAATGTTTTAGTTGGTACACAAACACGTCTTCACAGAAGCTGATGTAGGATGTAATAGTGTCCATATATTCATCCAAGCTGCCAGTTGAGCTTTCAGAGACACTCTAATCTGTGCAGTCTAAACAGTCTTGAAGTTCCAACGTAGTTTCATGAGTCCACTTCTTCACTGTTTTCACCACAGGCTTCGTACATTTAAGTTTGTGCCTGTATGTTGGTATTAAATGACTTAAACAGTGGTCAGACAAGCCCAAAGCTGCATGAGGAATAGCACAGTACGAGTCCTTCAGCGTGATATAGCAGTGGTCTAGAATGTTGTTTTTCCTGGTGGGGCAGTCAATGTGCTGCTTGTTTTTAGGGAGTTCGTGGTTGAGTTTTGCTTTGTTCAAGTCCCCAAGGGTAGCAGATATGCCGATCGCCCAGTTGTCATGGCAACCCCAAGAACTGATAAACCTTTGCATTCCTGCTTCCTGAACCTCAACCAGCCGGTTTGCTTCCACAAGGCACAGGAAACCTGGTTTATATTATCTGGAGCCATAAAACTGCCTCATGACTTGCACAGCTGATTGGGGGAGGAAGTGATTGACGGCTGTTGAACAATGGAGTGGTGGTTAGAGACACTGCCTGAGAGGTCCGCCGTTTATGATAAACAGAACAAACCTTGTGGAATGTTCTAAATGTATACCGTGATGCCTGTGTGAGTGTGCTTTTACAGGTTGCCTTCCGAATTTGCTTCTTCTGAATGTGCCATTGTGTTTGATAGCAACCTGTTGAAACTAATTGTGCCAAGAACACTAGTTTAGCGCCTGCGCGAGAGTTATAACAATCGTTTATTATGTTTCTTTCCTAAGCGTGGGAGAGTACAAAGTTTGGAGAATTTTAGATTGACAGATGATTTTTAAACTCATTTTTAAGGGCAAAATTGAAGACGAGATTCAAGTCAATGGGTGTGGTCTTCTCCACTTCCACTGTCTTTAAACACACACCCTGGGTATTTAACCCTGTGGCGTCCACCGTCTTCTCTCTTACTCTTGGCTCTCTGCCCTTCCTGGCTAACATCCTTTCAGCTACGGGGGAGCTTCGGCCAACCACCTCCCCCCTTCCCCTTTTTCTTTGTCCTTTGTTGCCACCACGTGAGCAAGGGACTCTGGACCTTGACGGCGGCACTGTCCGATCCATGCGGCTTCGATCATTTTTCCCAGCCTCGATCTGTAGGCGGTGGCCTCCGGAAGCCACTCCTGGCACTCGTAACAGTTACGCCTGCAGTTGAGAGCAAGACCGGGGCCCGCAGCAAGTTCAAACGGTAGGAAAAGTTCAGAGCACACCCCAACGGGACAACAAAATTTTTTTGCCTCACTTTTGTTTTTACTTTTTGTGCATCTTCTTCAACTAAACCTGCCTCTTTCCCTCGTGAGATTCTGGGAGACAGACTATCCCCAGGGCCAATTGATCTACGGTTGTGAGTAGAGCATGACAATCGTCACAATGTACAAAATGAGTGCCTAATAATTTTGGGGTAAAATACCAGCTTCCCACAAGTTCCAACATTGTACTAGCTGACACGCTGTAACCTATTCGCGCACATTTTAGTCCAGCAAAACACGATGTCCTATTTTCCTTTACATATGCCTATTATTCTATTACCATTATTATTATTTTCTTTTTCAAAAAGCCCTCTGTATTGTTTCCCTGTAGGTTTCCCTTTTAGATTTAATTGAATTTTCTATACAATTCCACTTCCTCTCGTGTTTTGTGTATGTTTGAGTATAACTGGAAAACCGCTGTAATGGAGAATTCTTGTCTCATAAATGTATCAGCCTTCTAGATAACAGAGATTCATAGAGGATTTTTGTCACTTTTCCTAAAGTTTACACATATGTAGTGTATATTAGTTGAATAAAAATTTTATTAATTTAGAAGAACAGAATAAGCTGGAAGCGACGCCTGCGTTACTTCCGGTTTAGCGTAATTTTAAATTACAGCGTGATAAATCAAACTATTTTATCGAGAAAAGGGGCACCACGTCACTTTTTAGATGTATAAAACTTCAGTATTGAGTGATGACAAACCTTTTATCCTCAGTCTAGTAATTTTAAGGTTGTTTCATGAATTAGAAAAAAGTTCTAGACGACCAGAGGTTTTTTTCCTCTAACCCAAACACACACAACAATGCACATAGTGATTTTTATAGAAAATTTAATGATCTAACATGGGGATTCTACAGGGAAACAATACAGAAAAAAAACACAAAACAAACAAAGGACAAGACAAACATTGGCAAAGGAAACTGACTGTGATGTGAAGTTGGCAGTGAGCATGGGATGGCAATGCGTATAGCTGGAATTCCTGTTCTCGTTAGTTTAAAACACAAATATGCACTAATCTGTACTTTTAGTAGCCCGCAAGTTTGACTTAAGTGTGTTGACAAATTCAGGAAGGCGGGTCGACCTTCCGGGGGTTGGCAAGACCACTCATGAGGAATGGTTTGCAGGAAAAGGAAGCAAACAGAAAAAGACACACTTCAAGTGCAGGTTGGCCGGCGCGTTGGCACTGGCAATGCTTACCACGGGGTCAGTGAAAAACTTGCACCGCAATTATTTCCCAACAGAGCCTCGTCCGTAAACTGCCCCACACCCAAAAGGGTAGCTTTGGGGAGTTGGCAGGTGCTCCTTGCGCTCCACGCTTGGCAGCGCGGCAGGGAAGTTCGAGGGGGAGCGGCAATAGTGATGCCACTTGGTCTGGAGTTTTTTGGGGTCACAGTGCCATCGGGCGAGAGAGTGTCCATTACATATCCCCCCTTCGTCGGCTCGAGCCGCCTGATGTCATTAGAAGATGGCACAGGTTGACAGGAACAAACACAGCAATGCAGTTACCAAAGTACAGCATTAGTACATATCACCCCCCTTATGGCTATAAAAGTTGTTCATGGCAACTTCTGACTTAAGGTCTGCCTATATGTGCATATAGGTGTCGGTGTCAGGGTTGGCGTGTGTGGATAGCTGGGCATAGGTGTGTATATTGGGATGGCAGTGAGATCAGTAATTCGGGTCAGGGGCGAAGCTAAAACTAGGGGTGAACATTAACTAGGTGTAGAGTTCTCAGTGAAAGAAAATCAACACGGTTCTACGGAGGAGAAAGAAAGAGAAAGGAAAGGGAGCTAGCTTCAACTTGGCACATAGGGGGCACAGCGGTCAGGTGTAGAACCCGACACATCAATCAAGGAGAGGCGTAGATGTTCTAATCTTGGGGAGAGCTGAATCCTAGTGTAGATTCAAAAAGGGGGTAGAGAGGTCTGGATGGGGGGGTCAATTTAGGTCATCCTGTCTGGATGGGGTTAGGTTCGGGTTCAGTCGTTCTTTTCCTATGGCAAATTTTGGGCCACGCATTTGAGCACTGGTTCAGAAGACCCTGCAAGTTCTGAGTCTTCCGCTCAGTTTTTTCCCCCCGAGTTACTCACTGGAGCAGCGACCGCGGTCCTCGCAAATGTACGCTCCCTCCCCAACAAAATGGACAAGCTTCATCTTCTGATAAAGACCAATAAAGAGATCAGATGTTCCGTGGCCATGTGCTTTACGGACACCTGGCTTTGTGACGCTGTACCCGATGGCGCCGTCATGCTTCCGGGTTTTCATCTTCACCGAGCAGACCGCATCACAGAGTTATCGGGGAAAACAAAAGGCGGCGGATATGCTTTTATATCAACGAAAAATGGTGTATGGACGTCACGGAGCTCAGCACACACTGCAGCCCGCATTTGGAGTCGCTGTTCTTGAACTGTAAGCCATTCTACTCGTCGCGTGAATTTGCATCATTCATCCTGGCTGGCGTTTACATCCTGCCTCAAGCTAACACGAATGCCGCACTGCTAATGCTTGCCGAACAAGTCAACAAAATTGAAAAAAAACACCCAGACTCACCCCTCATTATTCTCTGGGATTTTAACAAAGCTAAACTCAATCACGAACTCCCTAAATACAAGCAGCACATTGACTGTCCTAACAGGGAAAATAACATTTTAGACCACTGCTATACTACGCTAAAAAACGCATACCGTGCTATACCTTGTGCAGCCCTGGGCTTGTCTGATCACTGCTTAATTCACTTAATACCAACATATTGGCAAGAACTTAAATGCGCGAAGCCTAAAAGTGGACCAATGACGCAAAGATGGAACTTCAAACCCGTTTAGACTGCAAAGACTGGAGTGTCTTTGAAAATTCAGCTGGCAGCCTGGATGAATATAGGGACACTGTCACATCCGATATCAGTTTCTGTGAAGAGGTATGTGTACCAACGAAGTAATTTCGCACATTCAACAACAACAAGCCATGGTTCACTGCCAAACTTAAGCAGCTTCACCAAGCCAAGGAGGACGCATATCAGAGCGGGGACAGGGCCCTGTATAATCGCGCTAGAAACCAGCTGACTCAAGAAATTAACATTGCAAAGAGGAGCTACGCAGCAAAGTTGGAAAACAGTTTAGCGTTAACGACTCTAAATCAGTCTGGCATGCATTCCAATCGCTGACAAATTACAAGCGACGATACCCCCAAGCCGAGAACAATAGCACACGAGCCAACGACTTGAACACCTTCTACTGCAGATTTGAAAAGGACACTTTCACACTCCACACCCACCCGGCCGCACCACCGAAACACTATCACTCCACCGATTTCTGCGTTAACCATCAGGATGTGAGCATATTGACAGGAAGCGCAGCGGCTGGAGCTGTGGTGCGGCCGACACAACCTGAAGCTGAACACGCTCAAGACTGTAGAGATGATCGTGGACTTCAGGAGGCATCCTTCGCCACAGCTGCCCCTCACGTTGTCCAGCTGCCTTGTGTCAACCGTCGAGACCTGCAAGTTCCTGGGAATTACAGTCTCTCAGGACCTGAAGTGGGCGACAAACATCTACTCCGTCCTCAAAAAGGCCCAGCAGAGGATGTACTTCCTGCAGCTTCTGAGAAAGCACGGCCTGCCACAGGAGCTGCTGAGGCAGTCCTGTTTTCTTCCATCACAGTCTGGTTTGGTGCTGCTACAAATAAGGACAAACTCCGACTGCAAAGGATTGTCGGTATCCCCCTACCCACCCTTGAGGACTTGCACGCTGCCAGAACTAAGACAAGAGCGTGCAAAATCCTCTCGGACAATCCACATCCCGGTCACCAGCTCTTCCAGCTCCTTCCCTCAGGTAGGCGCTACCGATCAATGCAAACTAGAACTAGCAGACATTCCAACAGCTTCTTCCCTCTTGCAATCAACTTCTTAAACACCTAACCTACAATTCCATTACAACATGCTGGCAATTTTTTGACTTGAGTTTGTTGTCACATTTCTGTGGGGCCAATTAATTACTCGTGCACAGTAGTCTCGCCACGTTGCACTATCAATTGACTGTCTGTTGTCGTACTAGAGCGGCTCCAACTACCGGAGACAAATTCCTTGTGTGTTTTTTGGACATACTTGGCAAATAAAGATGATTCTGATTTCAATAGAGCAGGTAGGTGATGCCGAAAGTCATGCAGTAACCGAGACTGACCAAGGCAATTCAGATGTTATCTGCTGCAGACCAAGAGTGCAGGAGCGGGAGCTCGGGTGTTCTGCCCTCAGTGCTAATGGGGCGTAGGGTGTTGTTAATGTGGGTGATGTCAATCACCTGAGTTCCTTCAAATTGAATCTGTTTAAGAGTCTCAGGATCAACCTCCAATTTGTACTGTCGGAAAAAGTTAGAAATCTCGATTTCCCTCTCATAATTGTCGGCTGGCAGCTGATAGAGAGTGACGTCCTCAATATGCAAAATTGCATCTTTAAGGACATCGAGCCACATGGTTTGATTTGGCAGGGCGATTCTCGTTGTGGTGGTTTGAACTCAGCATTGGGCTTAGGCCTGGCGTGTTGACTAGCCATTTGGACCCAACAATTTCCGCGTGAGTAGTAGTAATCTGGTAACGAGCTGTAGCTTCTGCTCTACACCGTGACCCATCCTTCATGGGCTTCAGGCCACAAACCCCATCCACTACATCTTGGATGAATGGCTTACTGGGACACAGGGCACGAATGGCTTTGAAGCTTCATGGAGGCGCAATTACAAAAGTCCACGATAATGCAAATGGAAAGTTGCAAACCCAAGGATAAACCAAAGTCAAGCTTGCACAGTGCGCAAGAAGGAAGAAATAAAGGAGTGCCGAATGACGCCTAGCCACAGAAAGATCAAATGAAAAGCAGGCAACTTCGACTTCACGAACAACGTGGAACAGAAGAGGAAGACTGGAAACCAGCACAGAAGGAGGCGTGGATCATTAGTGGAGGCTGCAGGCGCAATAGAAGAGCAGGCGCAATAGAAGAGTCCCAGGGTGAGCCGGGTCGGTAAAATGGCATAGAGGTGCACTTTGCAAGTTCCAGAGAAGCAGTGTATGGAGAGTCCGAGGTCTCTAAGGAGAGACAAAACCTACGTCTTGTGCTGTTATGCCTGAGTGACTGTCACAAAAGAAGAAAGATGACTTAGCGGCCATCGAAGCAGCGGGCCAGCCACGTAGAGAAGTCACCATGAAGCGCAACGTGATGGCTGAAAATGCAGTCCATTGATTAAGGACAGAGTCCACAAAATGCATTTCGAAGGGCACAACTTTACTATTTATTACGGGGTCGAGTGGGCTCAAAAGGTTGAGGGAAGGTCCCATGTCACAAGAGCGACCCCTGGTGGACCTGTTTGTCGTCATGGGGGGGGGGCCTTTTGTAAGATCATTAACTGGTTGTGGTTGTTTTGGAGGGGTTGGAGTGTGGACCATATCCAAATCAGTTGGGCTGCAGTTAGTGAGTCTTTAGTGAACGAAGCGGTGTGTTCGATTAGCACTACCCTCAAACAGTGTCATTCGTCATCGGACCTTAGGGCGTCAGCATCTGTTAGGTCCCGCTGTACGAGAGTTTAAAGTCGGGACAAGGGATAGGGCGACTATTACGCGGTGTTACCGGTGCCGGCGAGTTCGTTCGCGATGAGTTTGAGGGAGTGGGTGAAGTCGCGGGAGACACGCTTTTGGGTGCAGCTGGGATTGTACTAAGTGTATGGATCACCAGGTGTTGGTCTGTAGCCGGGTCCACTGTGATGATGTCATCGCCCTCAGAAGGTCCCACTGGAACGAGAGCAATGTGTCGCAAAGGAACAGTGAGTTGTACTTCCCCAGACATAGGCAATGGGAAGAGGTCTAGTCGAAGGTGTCCAATCACGGGGACCGTGAAATTGAAGTCATGGAAGTCGGAGCAGATCAAGAGGCCAAGCCTAGTAGATCTGGGGATGTGGATGTCGTTCTCTATGTGGTTGTGAATCAGCAGCACGGTTGTCCGGGAAGCGTTGAGGAGGGGTGTGGCATGCAGGGACAAACCCAGGTCGTTAAACTCTGGCGAAGGCTGAAAGAACGCATGTGGCCCGGTTACTGATTGGTTAGCCCGTGTGACCAGTCAAATAGGGAAGTTAACAGTCGACGCTTTTGCTATAACTTCGTCTTCGTTCAAAACTTCGCAAGCATAGATGACGACTCAAGGTTTAATAGTTGAAAAACACGGTCGGCGGAGTTGCTATTAGCCCGCGACCACAAAACATTGCTAATGGTGTCAATTTGAATGGCCCGTCGTACAAGTGCAGCCGCGTCTACATAGGTTTTATGTGGCAAATTGGGGACTAATAGGAAGCAGTGAGTTAACGGGCGATGGTTCCATTGCAGGTTCAGGACGCACACGCCCACTGCACTGACGGCAGACGGCGGCACGGTATTAACGGGAAAGCAAAAAGTTTTCAGCGTTAATTGAAGGTCAGGATGCCGAAGTCGTCAGGATGCTGAAGTTGTAGGGTGTCAAACAGTGCCTGAGAAATTGCCGATTTTTCAGCCCACAAGGCCAGGATGACGTCGTCTATCGGGCAGTCATGCAAATGAATCCCACCAGCAACATTGGGGCAGTAGCGCTCTTCGTGCGGTGGTTGGACAAGATGGCAGAGAAACGTGTCAAGTCGGTTCAGCGGTGCGTGGGGGGGCGGGGGTGGGGGTTACAGGGGACTCGTAGGTGTCATCTATGGGGGTGTTGTCACCTGAAGGAGTACGGCTTGAAAGGTTGCCGTCCTCAGAGTGGTCCAACACCAGGCACCGAGTTGGTGGTGGTAACGCCTGTTCCACCTGTGCCCACAGCTGAAGATTTTTGTAAACAATTAGTGGCTCGAAGCAGCAGAGTTGGTCTTGGCCGATGAGCATGGGGACGGATTAAACGTTATTTAGTAGTGTGATATCACGTTGAGTCTGGGGCCTCGCCTGGGTGTATTCGGACAATTAGGATGGGGAGAGAAGGGTCTATGGATTGGTCGTCACAAAATGGTCCGCTAAGGCTATGGCGAGCTGAGGTCGTCGTAGAGTCGACCGGGGTCACAGAGGCACTTGGCAGGTCATTAGGGAATCAATGGAGGTTACCTGGTTGACCTATCGTGTTCTCTGTGGCCCTGTTTGACTCAGTCAGGCCTAGTCATAATGATGGGTCATGCTTTTTGTATTTGGACAGGTTGCAGAGCACCTCAAGTAATTCTTCTGCCACGGCACTCAGTTCCCTTTGGGAGCTGTTAGTTCGGGAGTCCTTTTCCCGGTTGTCACTAGTCGTTTAGATGAGTCAGATTTAGGCTGGTCGTTGCGTGTACCCTGTTTCGACATATAAGTTTGGCGCGGATTTGAGTTGCGGTCATTCCATGATTTAGATTTATCATTTAATTGACGTTGTTGGTTACGAGGACCATTGTTGTACGTGGGCCGAGATTGGTTGTAGGGGTTAAACGACTTCTTTTGATTGTCGGGTCTAACATCGCCAGAACGTTGTGCGTCAGTCATACGCGTGTTGCACGTCCATCCAGCCATCCATTTTCTGAGCCACTTCTCCTCACTAGGGTCGCGGACGTGCTGGAGCCTATCCCAGCTGTCATCGGGCAGGAGGCGGGGTACACCCTGAACTGGTTGCCAGCCAATTGCAGGGCACATAGAAACAAACAACCATTCGCACTCACAGTCATGCCTACGGGCAATTTAGAGTCTCCAATTAATGCATGTTTTAGGGATGTGGGAGGAAACCGGAGTGCCCGGAGAAAACCCACGCAGGCACGGGGAGAACATGCAAACTCCACACAGGCGGGGCCGGGGATTGAACCCAGGTCCTTAGAACTGTGAGGCTGACGCTCTAACCAGTCGGTCACCGTGCCGCCCGTGTTGTACATAGTGCCCTCTAATTTCATCTGCGGTGGTTTGTGAAGAAGACGCCTGGTCTTGTGCTTTAGAGGGAAGGTGTTTTTGTTTAGCGAAACCTTTGGTGGCCAGTTCACGAAGTTGGGCACTAGACTGTGCGCGGGCACGCTACTACGTCCAGTTGGTGGCTGGTGTTAGGATGTAGGTTTTCGATAAACAGTGTTTTGAAATTTTTGTCCTCTTCCATATTTGGCTCATTTAAATTTCCAAAGTACGCTTTACGCAACCGGCAGTAATGAGCTTGGGGTGTCGCAAGTCTCCCCTGTTTAACTGTGAGTGCTGCAGATAAGCCGGTTGCAGCCTCTGGGTCATCAATTCTTGAGACAATGTTTGGCGGAGGGCCGGCTAATCGGCCAGCACATGAGCCGCTGGTCGTTCATTAAGCTACTTACTTCTTGGCTAGACGTTACTTTGATAAAGTACAGTCTGTTGTCCGTAGTCGCAAAAGGGAATCGTTTAAGGTGAAATTTGAGGTATCTAAGGTACGGGTCTGTGTCGTGTGACCCGTTTGGCTTAGGTTCGAACCTCAGAATGTTGCGCGCAACTTTATCTCAGTATCTTAGAGTCATACCTGGAGTGGCGCTGGGTGGAGGGAGAGTCCGGGGTGAGTCAAAAAGGTGAGCTCCGACTGGTGAGGCCGCCACCCATGAGGAGGCCGCATGGCGCCCCCTGAAGGTGGGTTCCGGACCAAAGGTTAGAGATGTTTTGCAGGGCTCTGTGACACTTCTGGCGAGGGAGAGCCCCAGGCTGTGTGGAGCAGGGGCCGGAGCAATGGGATGAGTCAGAGAATCGGAGGACAGCTGTCGGGCTAATTGTAGCTCATGCCTGACATGGGCTAACTCATCCTCTTTGTTGTTGGGAGAGCTCCGTCTCCAGGACTGTCTTGAGCTCGTAGGACTGTTCCATTTCTTTGGAGCATTCTGCTTTGAGCATTTTGGTGCGTTCGGTGAGCTGCTGGATGTCACCGGAAGCTTGACACAGCAGAAGAGTTGCTCGCTGATGTTCAGCCCGTAATTCAAGCACTTGGTCATTCGACGGTCGGTCGGCTAATTCTACCAATTTAGCTTTTAAGTGGGCAATTTCGGTATAAGCGTCTTGTCGGTATTTATGTTGACCCCCGGAAGTTAGTTCGTTCGAGATAGGGGCTTGGGTTGAGTTATCATCATCATAGTTTAATGCTCCACTATTTGCATATACTGGCCACTCATGCCAGAGGATCATCTGCTCCATTTGCACACTGATTGAGGAGTATCTGTAACATTTGCACAACCAACATTGTCCCAGATTATCGCACTACTCGTCACTTTAAACCGCATACACTCCTTGAAGTCTCAGCGCCCTTTGCACAATGGTCATTGCACCGGACTATTGCAATATTAGTCATTCGAACTGCTCTAAGTGCTAGAGGACTCTGCATCTTTTTGCACAATTGTCCAAAAAAAAAATAATGTACCGGCATTACCAGATAACTAGCAACCCTTTACTGCTCAGTGACTGTTTTTTTTTGTTTTTTTTGGTCAATGTCTTTCTGTCTCCAAAGTGTTCAGTAAATTGACTGTCTGTTGTCGTACTAGAGCGGCTCCAACTACCGGAGACAAATTCCTTGTGTGTTTTTGGACATACTTGGCAAATCAAGATGATTCTGATTCTGATTCTGATTCACCGCTGTCTTGAGACGGCAACTGTGCAGCCTCAGCTGCAGCAGTGAAGTTTGCTATCCGAGCCTCCGCATTGCGCGCGACATGTTGCGCGGGGTACGGAAGGCGCGCGTGAAGGTCCCCGAGCCCCCGGTCCCCCGCGCGGGATGGGGGGCGCGCGGCGATCTCCCGAGAGCGCGGCGCCGGGGAGCGCACACCAAACCGCTGCCGCCCGAGCGCGCCTACTTTAGGAGGGCCTCGCCCCGCCCACCGGCCTGTCCGGGCCGTAGCGTCCCGCCTCCGCCTCAGGCCGCGTGGCACGCGCGGAACGCCGCCGGTTAAACTCGCGTGCGGTCCCCCCGTCCCCGATCGAGATCTCGATCGATCAAAATGAGTCTATAATGTATATATGGCAGGCGATCAAAATGATAATAATGAATGATTAAAAACATCGAACTATATGGCAGGTGATCAAAATGATAATAATGATAAAATCGAACAACTGTAATCTTTATAATAAGATTAAAAAAATCGAACTATAATGTATATATAAATGAGAAGGCGATCAAAATGATAATAAGATTAAAAAAATCGAACTGTAATGTTTATAATAAGATTAAAAAAATCAAACTATAATGTAGATATAAATGAGAAGGCGATCAAAATGATAAGATTAAAAAAATCGAACTGTAATGTTTATAATAAGATTAAAAAAATCAAACTATAATGTAGATATAAATGAGAAGGCGATCAAAATGATAATAAGATTTAAAAAATCGAACTATAATGTATATATAAATGAGAGGCGATCAAAATGAATCACTGTAAGTATTGGTTTTATATTGAAGAGAAAGACACAAAGGTAGTATAGTAAAACAACTTTTATTTGTGAAAAAGCAACACACAGCCAACAATTTATTTTAAGAGCAAAAAACACACTGTCGTCATTGTTGTCGTCAATCAATCAATAAAAATAAAGAAACACAATATGTCTAACAGATACATAAATAAATACATAAATAAATAAGTAAAAATAAAGAAACACTATATATCTTTGGCAATCTTTTTAAAAAGAACAAATAGATAAATAGATAAAAACACTTTTTTATATCTGTGCATAGGTCAGATGCCACTGAACATTTGGAGGGAAGTAAAAAGTTTGGGGGCTTCCTCCTCAGGAGGTGGCAACACCAGATAGGATCCCAAGAGAGTCCTGATTGTATCCCGGGAAACAAGAGGCACGTAAGTGGTCAGAAGCGACGACGACAACAGCACGCACCACGCCGGATGCTATTGGGTGTTGGGGGCGCGGGGGGGATCGTTGGGAGGTTGAGGCAGCAGATGGCGTAAGGACTGATGTTGGGTCTGCGTGTGAGAAGAAAGAGCAAAATGAGAGGACGCATGGAAAGGGAAGACGACTGAAAGACGCATACGCAGATGTTGTCTCCAGCATTACCTTTGATTGTGCCTCGTCCCTCCTCTTCTCAGCGAGCCAGTCTTCCACCGAACGCCCTGCCGACTGAGAGCAAAAGTGCTCGTTCCTGTAACGGCTGTGGCCAAATGCTTTTGACTTGGGGTTTCCACAAAGCTTGCATTTATGTTGAGTCGCATTTCTCCTTTTGGGACCACCACTGCTGCCAGGGGGGGTGCTGACACTTGGAGTGGCGAAGCCCATATGCGGCCGTATCTGATGCTCCCGTATGCGAGCAGCAGGGGAGGACGAAGCGGACACGGCAGCAGCGGAGGAGGACGAAGCGGAGACAGTGGCGGAGTAGGGCGAAGCGGATGCAGCAGCAGCAGCGGCGGCGGAGACGGAGGAGGAGGAGGATGAAGCGGACACACGCGCTGCAAAAAGCTCTGGCAGGACAGGCCCTCTGTGAGTGACTGCCAGACCAGAGGTGTTGTTCGGGTGGTGGTATTCCAGGCCTTTACTGGGCTGCACCGCCTTCTCCAGTAAAGGCTTGGACGGTGGGAGTGCCTCTGCTGCGACCTGGTCTGCGGTGGGCGCCGGAAGCACTACGCACAGGCCCCTGGCCAGTTCCTCCTTGCTTCTCCGGTTGTACCTATTAAAATAAACAAATAAAGGGCAAAATGAAAATGCACAAAAAAGGCCCGGATGCGTGCAAGTGAGCGAGTCTCACCACTGTGAAAGGGTCCGGTGATTGACCTCCACCAGCTGGATGGGAGCGGCGGCCAGCAGCTGCGCAGACCTGCAGATCTGTTTGATGCGCCCGAAGTCACGCATCACTAGCCCCCATCGGCTCATCCGGATTCCGGCCAGGCTGTGCCCCTGAGCGTGGATGTGGCACAGCTCGATGAAAATGGCCTCCATCAACCTGCTCACACTCGGGAAGTGCGCCACCTCCGTGCCCTTTCCGATGGCGAGACTATCCGCAGAAAACGCTGCCACGTGAGTTGCCAGCCTGGAAACCTCTCACATACCTTACAGGACAAACCGCACGTACCGTTTGGCACTGTCCAGGCCCGTCGAGTGGCGATTTCTGGCCGAGGTCTTGAAGCGGCCCTTGGACAACCTGTCCTTGTGCCGCGTGGGAAGGGCAAGGGGGGCCTTGTCCCTGGAGTCCAGCTTCAGCCACAGATCCCTGATGTTGGCCACCTGCGACTGAGTGACAAAGGGACTCAGACGCAGCTCCACCAGCGCCGACGCCAGGCGGCAGACGTGCTGGTAGCCTGTGCGTCCGTCCGGTCCGAGGACGTCCTGCGTCAAACGGGCGGCTTTTGGTCAAACTGGCAATTCAGCAAAAAAGACAAATGGACGGAGAGGCCTACATCCTCTACGTGGGCGTCTGGAGGTGGTGGGGGCGCAGGCGTCCTGTCCCTGTCCCTGTCCCTGTCCCTGTCCCTGTCCCTGTCCCTGTCCCTGTCCTGGCACTCCATCATGGACTCAGACAAGGCCATGAACTCCGGGTCTCCTTCGTCCGGATCTTCCACGTCGACCGCCCCGTCGTCCTCCTCCTGCTCCTCCTCCTCCTCTTCCTCCGCCACCTTGTCCATCCAAGCAGTCGGGTCGTCATCCTCTCCCTTCTTGTCACGACCGGGGTCCGGATGGAGCGCGGCGCCCGTCTGGGCGTACAGGTAGTCCAAGCCGATGAGCTCCCCTGAACGCGAGCAATTTCAAGTCAGAACGTGTCACGCCGGTGGGAGAGAGAGGGAGGGAGGGAGGGAGGGAGGGAGGGAGGGAGGGAGGGAGGGAGGGAGGGAGGGAGGGGGTTGGCCTGGCACGCCCCTACGACTTACCGGTGTACTCCCCCGGCGGGGTGTAGTTTTCCACCACCGTGCGTTTCAGCAGCTTCTGCGTCAGCTTTTGGAAAGCGCTGAGCAGGCGGGAGTTGTAGCAGCGTGTCAAGGTCGTCGACTGGCCCCCCACCACGGCTGCCCTGGCTCGGTCCTCGTTCCACCGGGTCAAGCCCTCCAGCAGGTAGACCTGGAAGTGGAGGGCGTTGGCCACGGTGCCTGCCAAAGAGGACGGAAGGAGAGTTACGCTTGCCCGCCCGCCCGCCAACGACCCCCGCCACAAAACGAACGCTCGCGCTCCTCACCTGGAATGAAGCGGCACTGGTGGAGGTGGAAGCACTCCAGGGAAGTGGAGCCTCGCGCGCACTTAAATATGGGAAGCTTGATGCCACCTCTCGTCACCTCCCCCACCTTGGTGTATATGGGGATGCCGGGCGGGTCCTGGATGCAGGCCATGTGCTGGCGCTGCGTTTCCCAGATGTGCCGAGTCCTGGCCTGGTCAAGGAGAGCCATGCCCATGGTATCCTTGGCCTCCCAGAAGTGGTCCAGCACCTCCTGGATGAGCCGCGCCGTCTCCTCGGCCCCTCTGGTGCGGCGACGGCAGTGTCGGGCCAGCTCCCTGACCGAAAGAGTGACCGGTCGGCCGCCGTCCGCGCCCTGCTCGGCCTGCTTGGCCCGTCTCAGCACGTTCCTGTCCTCGGCGTCCCACTCGAAGATGGCCAGGGACAGCCTGGCCATGAAGGGACCGTAGAGGATGTGGGCGTCTGTGGTCACCCCCCTGGCGAAGCGCCGCATGAGGTGCCACACGTCCAGCCGCACCATCAGATCCTTCCAATCGCCGAACATGGCCGCGACCTAAGGCACGCGGGAAAAGAGAGAGCGTTAAGAGTGGGACGCGAAAGAGCCTGCGCGCCGAAGAATCAATTTCACCTACCTTGCCCTTCCCGGTGGCGCAGCAGCAGTCGCGGTCCACGTACAGAAGCTGAGGCGGGGCCTGTCCCGCCTCCCTGTACCGCCGCATCAGTCCGCTCGCCATGCACGACAGCCCTTCGCCCTCGGCGACAGTGAGCACGGACATGAGCACCTGCCCGTGCTCGTTGCCCACGTTGGTGACCCAGGCGGCGGTTCCGGCGGCCGCCCCCGCAAGCTTCTTGGCCATCTGTAAGCGCAAAAGGCACGGGGTGAGTGTCAGCAGCGGGCGGCGTGGCGTGGCGTGGCGGCAATGGAAACGAGGCGCACCCTCGGACGACTACCTACCTTCTTGGTGGAGTCCATCTTCAGCACGCTCCCGAAGACCGACGTAATGCGGGCCTTGTTCTCGGGAAGGTGTGGAATCACCGCTCTCACGAAGGCGGCCAGAAACCAGACTGTGCGGGGCACAGGGCGCATGCACCCTAGAACGCCGGTGGGAACACCCAGCTGCTCCAGCACGGAGAGGTAATCCAAACTGTGCCTCAGCCACTCCAAGGTGTGCCCCTCCTGGATTTTCCGTCGCAGGCTGGTGACGGAGTTGCCCAACGAGCGGTCCTTCAGCATGTGCACCACCTTCAAGTCGCAGGCCAACCTAGCGGGAAGCAAAGAGATGCGGCGATGTGCGAGACGGAGCCGACGACCACCGCTCGCTCGGTTCCTTTCTTACTTGTACGTGAGGACGGCCGGGAACTTCAGCTGCTGGTACATGCTCATCTGCTGGATGATGGCTTCTTCCCAGGCCGAGTACTTCCGGCGGCAGCCGATGCACTCCAGGTACTCGGTGCCCATGGAGTACCAATCTTGGAGGTCCAGCACCCGCCGCACGGTCCGGTACAGCCGGTGCCGGCAGTGGGGGGAGGCCAGCTTCAACCCCCACATCTTGTACGGCGCCCAGAGGAAGAAGCGGTGGTGGAAGAAGGCCTTGGAGGAGGTGGGGGGCTGGGTGTAATAAAGTGGCGTTTTGGGGGGGTCCCACCATAGCTGCAGCTCCGACGTCAGGACCATTTTCCCACGGGAACCTTTGACGTAGAGCGCTTTGGCCAGCCATTCGTGCTCGGTCTCCGGCAAAGTTTGGCGCCAGCCCTTCGGCAGCACCTGCGACAGACGGACGACACTCTGGTAATAAGTTGCAATGCCTACCTTTGTGCCGGGGGTCGACTCTGTGCCAGCTGTCTGCCCTCTGGCGAGTGCACCTACGCGGACGCGGCGGAGGTTGAGGCGGCTGCTGACGGTTCCTCAGACACTGTCGAGTCGAGACATCGCTGTCAGTCTAATTTCATTCTCACTCAGACTACGCAGTAGAGACATTAAATTCACTCACGCTGAGACTCCACTTCTGCGGCGGCTTCCATTAGCTGCTGGTCAGACGGCTCACCCTCTCCTGTAAACAAACGGCCGTGTCGACAATCATTTTTAATAATGATGACGGTCTCTATGATGACCACGTTTACCTGCTTTGTACTTGGCCTGTCTGTCTCGGCCCAGGATGTACTGTTGGAAGGAGTGCAGCCGCGAGCCCTGGAACACCTTGGTCTTCCTCATCCATGCCACGTATCTAGGATAGGATCATTTCATTTAACCTAACCTCCCTCATTTTGGTTAATGACATTTTTCACAGGCAATAAGACAACTTACGATCGATGCTCCTCGCCGGGGGAGTCGTACAGGAAGCGATAGGTCTCGTGGCGGTACTCCCCGAACTCCAGCAGCTTGTCATCCATCTCCCTGACCACCGGCGCGCCCATGAGCATCATGCGGTTGCGGACGGCCAGGGACATGTCCGGGAACAGCTGCGCGTAGGATGCCAGGCCGTCTTTGTTCCGAGCCAGGGGCGACTGTGACGTGTCTCCGCCGTCCCGCTCCTTCTGGTGAGAGGCCAGGATGGAGCAGGCGTAGCCCACGTCATTGCTCAGCAGCCACTTGAAGGTCCGGCCCCGGTACTGACCAAACTGGAGCTCACACTCGCTGAGCACCAGCTGCCAGCACCCGGGGTCTCCTCCACCCTGGACCACACGAGCCTTGGCGTCCGCCGTCACCTGATCCGCCATTTTGCAGGTCGTGACCGTGGCTGCAGACCTACGACCATGAACAATTTGTCATTATAATCAAATAATGTCACACGTGATAGCAATGTACATTTATTGGGGGTGGCATCGTCATCATCATCATCATCATCACGCTCATCCTACAGTGTACCTAGAGGCTCGGGCTATCTTGGAGGCTTCCTTGGAAGACTCCAGAGTCAGCTGTTTCGAGAAAGCCAGGTAGCGGAATTGAGGATGGAAATCCATCGTGCTGAAAATAAAATCATATTATAATTTCTATCTACCATTAACAACTTTCTGACTGACTGGAAAGCCACGTGTGTCAACACAAACAATTAATGCGCATGACCCAGCAACAACGTCGTAATAGGCTGAATACTATTATATCATCATTCAGTTCGAATTTTTCACAGACACCTGTTGAACTGTTGCTGTACTCATGAATCGGGAACAACGTGTGTGCACACAAACAAATTAATTCGCCGCAAAAAAGTCATTTTAACCCAATAAAAACGATGTAATAGGCTGAATACTATTATATCAACATTCAGTTCGAATTTTCACAGACACCTGTTGAACTGTTCCACTAATGACTCGGAAGCAACGTGTGTGGACACAAACAAATTCATTCGACGACGCAAATAAGTCATTGGACGGACATTAAAAACGATGTAAAGTGAAGAAATTAATCAAAGGAAGCTTACCTTGAACGGCAATGGCGTCTATATTACGAACGGCGGCGGAGGGTGGGAGGAACCCGCATTGGGGACAGCCAATCGGGAGTGTAGAGAGTTTATGGTGTACGCTGCTTGGCCGCCCTATTAAGTTAGGTGGACCAGTCAGCGAACACCGAGTATGGCTTCCCTCGGGCCGCATTATCGCATTGCATCTCAACATCAAGGAGGCGGGCCTCAGCCAAGTTTAAGCGCGTGGTGGTGTCTTTCAAATGTGCAGTTAATTGGACTTGTTTATGCTGTTCAGCTTCCAGTCTGCGTTTCACCAGAGCATCCTCTCGGTCGCTCCATTTGAGTTGGTACACCAAGTTCAGCATCAGGCAATCAAGTGTACGAGCGAGACTTTTATCTTTTAAGGTTTTGTGCTTGGCATCACTCATAAATTCTGCGATGTTATCATTAAGGACTTCTAGGCCAGCAGTTTTGACAGACCTAGCCCATAGCCTGGGACAAGGTCCCTACTTAAATTACTGACGAGCTCTTACATTGTGTCAAGATTGTCATATTGACTGGGACTTTCTGAAAGTTCCACCATGATTGCATTGCGTGTGCGGTAGCTGTACGAGGTACGCAACTAAAGTTTTTGTAATGTGGACTTGTTTGAGTAGTGCGTCTAGTTTGGAATAGAGGCACAATATAGGCGATGTAATTACTTGTTCAACAATTAAATGGCGTTCGCAAATTATGGTGTAAGGGTTTATCACGTGACTTTAAAGGTGTTTGAGAATGTGCGCAGAAGAAGTGATTGACTAGCACAAAAGTGTTGACGCCGTCAGGCTATGCGTTCACGTTTTAAATCTCAAACTGGTCAAAAATAACAGGCATAAAGCTTTAGATCACATCCATCCATTTTCTGAGCCGCTTCTCCTCACTAGGGTCGTGGGCGTGCTGGAGCCTATCCCAGCTGTCATCGAGCAGGAGGCGGGGTACACCCTGAACTGGTTACCAGCCAATCGCAGGGCACATAGAAACAAACAACCATTCACACTCACAGTCACACCTACGGGCAATTTTAGAGTCTCCAATTAATGCATGTTTTTGGGATGTGGGAGGAAACCGGAGTGCCCGGAGAAAACCCACGCAGGCACGGGGAGAACATGCAAACTCCACACAGGCGGGGCCAGGGATTGAACCCAGGTCCTCAGAACTGTGAGGCTGACGCTCTAACCAGTCGTCCACCGTGCCGCCTTTAGATCACAATCATTTAAAAAAAAAATAAAAATAGTGAAAACGGAGGGTTAATAAACGCCCTTTATATCGATCGTGAGCTGAGGCGGCTGGTTAGCCAAGCTATTGGCCGTGTTCGGTTGCTCGGCGACGCCGGGTTGCCCGGTGCTCGCAGCGGGGATCGGCGCATACAGGAAGTTTACCAGCAGAAAAAGCACACAGCGGTGCTCTTATGAAAGCCCACGTTTATTGTTTCAAAAGCAAGGACCCAAGATGAACGTGATGCCTTAGCACGCATTCGGTAAAAGCCTACTAGCAGCTGAGCAGCGGCGAGTTAGCAAACAGCTTCCAGTCACACAACCGGAAGTTGCGTGATGGAATGAATGTCCACGAGGGGGCACTCGAGGACAACCCGAAGCTTATGCCACGGATCGAGGCCACGAAGGAGTGACCAACGTGGCGACATCACGATGACGTCACATTTCCCCAACAGAAGACGGAAAATTGCGGAGGCTTAAGTCTAAATGACCAAATGGCATTAAACAGCGTTCAACGCAGAGGCTTGTGGTTTCAACACAAAGCGAAAATGGCGACCGTCGTGGGTGCCGCGTTCCCCCCCAGCGCTAACACTTTTGCTTGAAGCTTGCCTGACATACCACAAGGATTCTCGGTATAACGACGCCTCTAGTGGCAGCCAGTGACTTCCCAAATCTCCTATTTACACAGCGAAGCTCAGAATAAAATTCCCAAAACCACAACGGGCATATAGCTAGTGTGGTTAGCTACTCCAGATGCTATAATCGGGGGGAAAAAAACAAGACAAGAACCGTACAAACGCTCAGAATTCGTGACCCGTTTGCAGTTCTTGAAGGCCTTTTCAAACAGAACTTTACGTAGGGAATCTTCCCACAGTTCAACACATGCAGCGCACAAAACTGATATCCAAATAACATTTGCAATGCAACCAATGCTAGTTTCAATAGGGCTAATCTTAGTTTTCTCTCGTTAACAAGAATTTCTCTCTCAGAATTTTGTCACTATGGTAACGGAATGTACTCACATAGCTCAACCTAGATAGCAGAGGACCTGCCTAAACATGACCCTGCAAAGACGGCGGCTTCCATCTAGGTTTATTGCAAAATATTGTGAGTTCAGTATGTTTGGGTTGGATCAAAAAATCTTGGTATCTCCTCACATGGGTTGCACCACTCTGTATATTAGTTGAATGAAAATGTAATTAATTTAGGAGAAAAGAATATGCTGGAATCGATGGCTGTGTTACTTCCGATTTAGCGTAATTTTAAATTACAGCATTATAAATCAAGCTATTTTATCAAGAAAAGGGGCGCTACAAAAAAACTCAGGACAAAGTCCTGACAAACCTTTTATTCTCAGTTTCGTAATTTTGGTTGCTACATGAATTAAATAAGAGTTCAAGTGTCATGTGTGTGTGTTCCGGGTTTTGGCTTCCCCCCTGTTTCACACACACCTGCTCCTGTGAGCATCTTCACCACCTGTGCCTCGTTCACCCTAATTACCTATTGTATTTAACCTCGTGTCTCATTCCCTCTCGTTGCCAGTTCGTTGTACCTTGTCGTCGCGTTCCAGCATTCCTTGTTTCCGCGTCCCAGACTCACAGTAAGACTTGACCCTGTTCCGATTATCGACCTTGCCTCTTTGCCTCATGTTTTTGGATACTGTTGCCTTTCTTGGATTGCCTGCCTGTGTACCGACCTATGCCCGTCTATTAAACCTCTCTTTTTGGAAACTGTCCATTTGTTTTGGAGTCGTGCATTTTTGGGTCCTATCCTCTGTTCCGTTCATGACAGAACGAACTGGCCATAACATGGACCCAGCAGACTCAGACCCGGTGCACAAAGCCCTTCAAGCGCAGGGTCAACGCCTCTCGAAGCAGGATGAGCAGATTGCTGCCCTCCACCTTCATCTAGAGGGACTGTCAAAGCATCAGGACAATATGATGTGACAGGTGGCCTCGCAGTTTGAACTTCTTATGAAAATGATTCAAGAGAAGGAACCAGTTGGCACCACACCCAATACCGCCATGGTATTTCCATGTGAAGTAGTCACCATGCAGCCACCTGCCACCTCCACTGCTGTCTGCCCACAGCTCTCTAGAAATTCTGGGAACATTAAGCCGTTCATCACACAGTGCGAACTCCACTTTGAGCTGCAGGCAGCTGCCTTCCCCACCGAGCGGGCAAAAATCGCTTTCGTCATTTCCCACCTGACTGGTCGTGCGGAGGCGTGGGCTACTGCTGAATGGAGCCGCAATTCCGCCGCGTGTCATTCATGGGCTTTTTTCGTAAAGACTATGGAGCAAATTTTTCAATTTTCCACTCCAGATCGTGACGCAGCTAGCTCCCTTGTCACCTTACAACAAAGCAACCGCAGGGTGTCAGATTACGCGATTGAGTTTCGCATTCTAGCAGCTGAGAGTCATTGGAATAATCGGGGGCTACTCGATGCCTTTTTTCAAGGACTATCCCCCGCCGTCAAGGATCATTTAGTCCCGCTAGACCTGCCGACCGACTTGGACACTATAATCGCTCTCGCCGTAAAAATAGACAAGAGGCTTTTGGATCGCGAGCTGGATGGAAATCGGCGGAGGGCACTTGGAGCACTTGGAGCACAGCGCACTTGGAGGACAAGCCTCTGTGACCAGCCAAACCAAGGCAGATCCCCTGGTTCCGGTCTCAACCCACTGGCTAGCATCCCCACGGATGAACCCATGCAACTGGGCAGGTCTCTCCCCTGAGGAATGTCAACGCCGGCTGAGGGAAGGGCGGTGCTTCTACTGCGGTCAGTTGGGTCAATCCATGAGCAACTGTAACGTCAAAGTTGCCGGTGCCGGTAGCAAGGGCACGGGAGAGGTGAGTCTGAATTTCATTAAGGAAGACCCAACACGGGTTCTTCCTAAAGTGACACTATGCTCTACTGATCAAGAAATTCATACACCTGTATTAATTGACTCTGGTTCTGACGCAAACTTACTCAACTCCATCCTCGTTAGACGTATGCACCTTAGAACCTTTGAAATAAAACGCCACCGCAACGCCTATGCTGCAGACGGCAGATCATCGAACTGCGACCTAGGGTGTCCTGGTGCCAAGTGCACGTGTGGACACCCTTATGCTTGAAGATGGTGTTCGTTATGGAAAATCCGTGACAAGCACAGAAGTCCAACAACAGAACACTGCTCGGGTTCTGATCGGGGGGGCCGTTCCTCCCAATCACGCCCTTCCAGGTCTCACTGTCATTGCCCACGTGAGCATTGAAGTCCCCCAGTAGAACAATGGAGTTCCCAGCGGGAGTGCTCTCCAGCACCCCCTCCAAGGACTCCAAAAAGGGTGGGTACTCTGAACTGCTGTTTGGTGCATAGGCACAAACAACAGTCAGGACCCGTCCCCCCACCCGAAGGCTGAGGGAGGCTACCCTCTCGTCCACCGGGGTGAACCCCAACGTACAGGCGCCGAGCCGGGGAGCAATAAGTATACCCACACCTGCTCGGCGCCTCTCACCGTGGGCAACTCCAGAGTGGAAGAGAGTCCAACCACTCTCGAGAGGACTGGTACCAGAGCCCAAGCTGTGCGTGGAGGCGAGTCCGACTATATCTCGTCGGAACTTCTCGACCTCACACACCAGGTCGGGCTCCTTCCCTGCCAGAGAGGTGACATTCCACGTCCCTAGAGCCAGCTTCTGTAGCCGGGGATCGGATCGCCAAGGTCCCCGTCTTCGGCCACCGCCCAGCTCGCACTGCACCCGACCCCTATGGCCCCTCCCACTGGTGGTGAGCCCATGGGAAGGGGGTCCCACGTTACCCTTTCGGGCTGTGCCCGGCCGGGCCCCATGGGTGCAGGCGCTCGCCTTCAAGCCCCACCTCCAGGCCTGGCTCCAGAGGGGGGCCCGCGTCCGGACAAGGGAAACCTGAATTGTACTCGTCATAGGGGTTTTTGGAGCCGTGCTTTGTCTGGTCCCTCACCTAGGACCTGTTTGCCATGGGTAACCCTGCCAGGGGCATAAAGCCCAAGACAACTTAGCTCCTAGGATCATTGGGACACACAAACCCCTCCACCACAATAAGGTAACGGCTCAAGGAGGGGATTTAAAAAAAAAATAGAAAACCGTCTTTCTTGTAACTATTTAAAATACACTGTTTTCCTTCCAGTTACTGATGGTGTCGTGGTTCATTTGGCTGACTTCAATGCAGCCAGCGTGGGTTTGGTTCCCACTCAGTGATTGTCTCTACAGTGTATGTGCCCTGCGACTGACTGCCGACCAGCTCAGGGTTTTTTCTGTCTTTTGCCCACACTCAGTAGGGGTAGGCTGACCCCGCGACTCAGCAGGATAAGTGCTGTTGAAATGGATGGATCCATGCATGTCTTCCTTCCAGTGTCAGACTGGCATGAGAAATTACTTCAGTGGTTAAAGCGTTAATGTTGATACCCAAAAAAATCATATTTAATGATAAAACAATCTGGGTTTTTTACAGATTGCAGATATATTACATCAAATGCTGATGGCAGTAATGTAGTAGCATCCTGTAATTGTCTCCTACATGTATGAAGGGTAAAAGGTGTTGCGATACGAACAGGATTATTTCTAATTATTTCTTAAAAGAAGTAGTATTGACATTTTTTTTAATGAATGTTTTAAATCAGGCAGCACGGTGTGCGACTGGTTGGAGCGTCTGCCTCACAGTTCTGAGGAGGAGGGTTCAATCCCTGGCCCCGCCTGTGTAGAGTTTGCATGTTCTCACCCGTGCCTGGGTGGTTTTTCTTCGGGCACTCCGGTTTCCTCCCACATCCCAAAAACATGCATGCTAGGTTAATTGACAACTCTAAATTGCCCGTAGGTGTGAATGTGAGTGCGGATGGTTGTTTGTTTGTATGTGCCCTGCGATTGGCTAGCAACCAGTTCAGGGTGTACCCCGCCTCCTGCCCGATGATAGCTGGGACAGGCTGCAGCACGCCCGCGACCCGAGTGAGGAGAAGCGGCTCAGAAAATGGATGGATGGATGTTTTAAATCAGTGGCAGTGACAGTGAAATATGAATATTTCAGGAGACTATTATTTTGAAATGCCACATAAGATTTGGCCCCTCCTTTAACTGTCCCCTTATCGTGGTGGAGGGGTTTGTGTGTCCCAATGATCCGAGGAGCTAATTTGTCTGGGGCTATATGTAAACAGGTCCTTGGTGAGGGACCAGACAAAGCACAGCTTCAGAAACCCCTATGATGACAAAATATTAAGGAAGACGTTTTCCCTTGCCCAGACGTGGATCGCCTCTGGAGCCATGCTTGGAGGTGGGGCTCGAAGGCGAGCGCCTGGTGGCCGGGCCTGCACCCATGGGGCCTGGCCGGGCAGAGCCCAAAAGGGTAACGGGGGTCCCCCTTCCCATGGGCTTACCAACTGTGGGAGGGGCCATTGGGGTCGGGTGCAGTGTGAGCTGGGCAGTGGCCGAAGGCAGGGACCTTGGTGATCCCATCCCCGGCTGCAGAAACTGGCTCTCGGGACGTGGAATGTCACCATCTCTGGCATGGAAAGAGCCCAAGCTGGTGTGCGAGGTCGAGAAGTTCTGACGAGATATAGTCGAGCTCGCCTCCACACATGGCTTGGGCTCTGGTACCAGTCCTCTCGAGAGGGGTTGGACTCTCTTCCACTCTGGAGTTGCCCACGGTGAGAGGCGCCGAGCAGGTGTGGGTATACTTATTGCTCCCCGGCTCGGCGCCTGTACGTTGGGGTTCACCTCTGCGGACGAGAGGGTAGCCTCACTCCGCCTTCGGGTGTTGTTTGTGCCTATGCACCAAACAGCAGTTCAGAGTACCCACCTGTTAAATATATTATAGAAGTTATCATTTATTTGCTTAGCTTGCATTAGTATGATAGACAATTTTAGATGTTTCGCCTTCAAAAAGAAGACTCAGCATCATCCATGGAAGGGCGCTTGGACCAAGGACGTGATCGGATGTGGTCGGGTCGTGACAGGTGTTGATCCAATATTATGTGTTGTGTCTTATTGCTTAGAATACTATGTCTGGGAAAAAACCCTCTTATTATCAAATATTTTGTGTTGTGTCTTATTACTATCAAATATTCTGTGTTGTGTCTTATTGCTTAGAACATTATGATTGTAAATCCCTCCTATTTCAAATAAATGCAGGAGCGAGGGGGGGGGGGTTGTTTAGAGCGTGTTGAGAGACTGTGATCTGAACAATCTCCCATACGCCCTCCTCATGAGAAAAAGTAACAAGCGTCTTCATTCCTTTTGTGTCTATTATAATGTTGGGTAAGATTAATCCAACATAAATTGGTCCTTCGAGCCGGATGTCAACACACCCGAAGATTCCAGTTGTGGAGCCGACATCCAGTTAAGAGACCGTGGCCACGGCATTTGAGACCCTTTCCGGGACTGGTCTTCGGACTTCTCAACTGGCATCTGGAGGTTGACGACAATCCACAGGATTGAAGACGACTTTGGTGAGTTAAATTTTAAAAAAATTTTTAGGAAAAAGGAATAAAAGAGTGAATGAATTGCGCGACGAAGAAGTCTGCGGCAGAACAAACCTTGTGTAATACTAGTCACTGGCAAGTGATAAAGATGGAGGACGGAATCCGATAAAATCCGTGGGGACGGCGGAGTCCTGTACGTACTTAAATTCCGTATTTCTGTATTTCTGTGTTTCTGTGTTTCCGTGTTTTCGTGTGTTTATAAAAACGTTATTAATATCGTGTGTATGTGTAAAAGTATGAATGTATAAGACGGGATTGCAAGTGACAACTGAGTTTGGAAGCAAAGGCAAGAATTCTCCGCCCCAATTAGGGTAGAAGCTTGAGAATTGCCAAAACTCAGACATTAATTGTCACCCTGTCATTTTTGAATAAAGTCAGTATTTAGGTCACTCTAGGTGCAAATGAACTGACTTCCAAATTCACAAAAATGGGAAATAACAACAATAAACCGGATCCAAAAATAGGCCTAACATGTAAAGATTGGAAATATGTTCAACTCCAAAACCCTTCCAAAATAGAACATTTAAACACGTGGATAACCAAATACGGTTTCGCTGGCCAGCTAAATTCGCAAAAAATAGTGAAACTTCAAAACGAAATAAAGTGTCGACACAAAAATGATATATCACAAATACAAAAAGATGGATTTGACGACTTACTCTTCTGGTTAAACATGGCGTCAAAAAGAGAAAAAGGAAGGGAGAATAAGAAACACTTAACAAATGAACAAAAAGAGCAGGAAGGTAGACATCAAAATATGTTGTTTCAAAGACAGGAAGATGACGAGACAGGACCAATAATAAGAACTAGCGAGAAAAAGATAATTGAAGAAAGTTGTAAAAAAAGTAAGGAAACAAAAGCATCAGCACCATTGTACCCGGTTTTGCCACCTCATGAAAATCCTCCAACTCAAGAGGCACAAACACAACGAATTTTACGATCGGGAGGGGTACAAATTAATTGGTCTAGAACTATGGGAGAAACATTTTCTCCCACTCCCAAAATAACAAATATAACCTCAGACGAGGGAGATATGGATTTATTTCCGATGATTGAAGTAGCAAATCCAAATGTACAAGAAGATCGCAGAGAAACTCTTTTGGTCTATAGGACCTGGACTAATGAGGATGTGAAAAAGGCCGTAGCCGGCATCACACCTTACAAAGTAGACATTGTCCAGTTTGTTGAGGAAATAGAAAATCTTAGACAATCTTATCATTTAAATGGGACAGAGACTCAACAAGTTTGGATGACGGCAATGGGGCCTGATTGGCATCTTTGCCGAGGGGATTGGGACCCAAAGCACCATGGTGTTATAATGCCACATGATGACAAAGAATTACAATATAGAGTTAGGGGTTTGATAGAGAGAACCACAGCCAGGTTCCGCAAAAGAGCAAATTACACGGAAATTAATAGGGTGAAACAAAAGGATGACGAACTTTTTGAAGAATATAGAGTTAGAATGACTGCTTGTTTTAAAGCAAACAGCGGCTTGAATGAGGATGCTAGTCCTCAGGGCCCTTATCAACAGCAGTTAAAAAATGCTTTAAATGCGAATTCAAAAGAACACATTAACAGATGGGTAGATAAACATTGGATAAACCTAGCAACTGGCCCACTGGAGGAATATGTTAATCATGCCCTCCACGCAGAGAGAGTGTTAGAGAAAAAAAGAAAAAAAAATTGATGTCTTCCTCGACGAAAGAGCAGAAATATACTATCAAGGCAGAGAAAGAGATAATTTTAGGGGACGCGGCAGAGGCCGTTGGAGAGTAAGAAATGACAGAAATCGAAATTATTGTGATAAGAACATCTGTTGGTGCTGTGGAAACAAAGGCCACATTGCGCGTGATTGCCCTAATAAAAATAAAAGAGAATACGGACAAACTACTGCATGACTAAGCCAGCCTGCTTCCCAACTCAACAAATCCTCCTGTGTAAACATTACAGAGAATGAGGAGGTGGATTTCAATTTACAGGACATTCTGAGTTTGGACACTGAAAAACCTGAAATAACTTTATCAGTAAATGGTAAACAAATGACATTTCTTTGCGATACAGGGGCATGTAGGACTGCATGTCGGGAAAAGATTCCAGGTTCCAGATTATCGGGACATAAGGCACTAGTGAGATCTGCAAATGGACAAATTACTTTTGCCATGGAACTTGAGCCTGTGTGGATTAGAGACCCACAGGGAAAAACTTGTAGAATGCCCATTTTCGAAGTCCCGGAGTGCCCTGTGAATTTGTTGGGAAGAGATGGCTTATTTCAATTAGGACTTGTACTCATTCCATCATCAAATGGAAATATTGTAGTGAAACGAAAACATGAATTAAAGAGAGAGGACCTCTATTTAACACTGGAAAACAAAGAAAATACATTCTATTACACAATCGATATCACAAACAAACCACCGTTAAACATGGGGAAGGCCCTAGTGTCTGCAGCCTTGCATCTTATCACAGAATTTGAAGATAAAAAACAATGTGATCAGCTGCATATAATTCTGTGGTACAATAACACACAAGGGCCAGACCTAGAATATGAAAACAAGTTACGACATGCGACACCTAATGAGATTACTGTAGATTATCTATACTCAGATAATGAAGCAAAAGTCGTGGCAGGAATTATTTTACCAGACAAATTAAAGGAACTGTATAAAAATACAAGTGTCCCACATGTTTCGTTGTGCAAAGATTATGAGTCACAATGGAAACATATGGGAACATTAGTAAAACAAGGACAAGAGATAGATGATTGGCAGCAAATAGAAAACAAACTGGAATACAGTGCATCAACTGGTCTAATTAGAAAGGCGGTGTTTTGGACAATACAGGTTGATGAAGGGAAACACATGCAACCTGTTTGATTAGACCAAATGATTCTCACTGAAATTGATGAAGAAACATTGAAAAAAGTCCCCAAAGAATTATGGTCCACGGGACCATTTGATATAGGCCTTATTAAAGGGGCTTTACCAGTACAAATTAAACCCAAAACAGAATATAGACCAGGGATTCGTCAATATCCGTTAAAACCAGATGCACATGAAGGAATCAAACCAGTAATTGAAGCACTAATTAAGGCAGGAGTTATAGTGGATTGTCCAGATTCACCATGTAACACACCCATTTTTCCAGTAAAAAAGGCCCCACCTTCAATTGGTTGGCGAATGGTGCAAGATTTACAGGCAGTAAATTCTGCAGTAATTCAGAGAGCAGCATGCGTACCAGATCCACACACATTGTTAAATTCATTGAAACCAAGCGCTAAAGTGTTTACAGTGGTAGACATAAGTAATGCTTTCTTTTCTATACCAGTAGAAAAGAAAAGTCAATTTTGGTTTGCATTCACATTTGAAGGGAAAAAATACACATTTACTAGATTGCCACAAGGTTACTGTGAAAGTCCAACCATTTATTCACAAATAATGAAAACAAGCATGTCTAAATTCACTCCCCCAGGAGGGAGCCAAATTTTACTTTATGTGGATGACGTGCTGCTGGCATCTCTAGATAAAGACACATGCATCAAAGATTCATTGGCCTTATTGCATGATCTAGCAGGAGAGGGACATAAAGTTAACAAAAATAAATGACAATGGTGTAAAAAACAAGTCAAATATCTAGGCCATAATTTAAGTGAAGGAGGAAGGACTATATTAGAAGACAGAAAAGCTATAGTTTTAAAAGCCCCTAAACCACAGACAAAGAAACATATGATGTCATTTTTAGGTCTGACAAATTATTGTAGAGCATGGATTCCAAACTATGCAGAAATTGTTGCACCATTGTCAAAATTGATGTATGAAACAAACCTTAAAATGACATCACCTATTCAATGGAATACAGAGGCAGAAAAGGCCTTCTGTGACATTAAACAACATTTGGTGTCCAGCACTGCACTGGCCCTTCCAAATTATGATAAACCATTCATTCAAATGGTAGATTGTAAAAACTATTACATGACCTCCGTACTTACACAACAATATGGTGATAAGCTAAGACCAATAGCTTATTTTTCGACTAAATTAGACAACGTGACATGTGCATTACCTCATTGTGTCAGAGCAGTTGTTGCAGCTTCAATGGCAATAGAAAGCAGTTCCATAATAGTGTTATTTCATCCATTAACTCTTAAAGTGCCGCATACAGTGTCTGCTCTACTATTGCAAACCAATATGGCATTTTTATCACCTGCAAGGCATTTATCTTGCATGGCCATTTTGCTGTCACAACCACATTTGACTGTTGAGCGATGCACAACCTTAAATCCAGCCACACTAATACCCTTACCTGATGAAGGCACACAGCATGATTGTCAGGAATTGGCTGAACAAACTGCTAAATGTAGATGTGATTTGAAAGATCAACCATTAAGTAATGGACAGGTTCTATATGTAGATGGTTCTTCGAAAAAAGATGAACTAGGTAAGACAAAAACAGGATACGCGGTGGTAACTGATACCATTGTACTAAAAGCTGAGTCACTACCATCACATTACTCTGCCCAAGCTGCTGAATTAGTAGCATTAACCGAAGCATGCAAACTAATGAGAAATAAAGATGTTACAATCTATACTGATAGCCAATATGCTTATTCCACAGTTCATGTGTTTGCGCAATATTGGGATAACAGAGGAATGATTACGTCAACAGGGAAGCCAGTAACACATGCTGAATTACTTAAACAATTATTACAGGCAGTGCAACATCCGCGAAAGGTGGCAATTTGTAAATGTGTTGCGCATACATCAGGCACAGACAAGGTTTCTAAAGGAAACGCATTCGCTGACAGAACCGCGAGAGAAGCAGCCTTTAAACCATTTTTAGGTTTAAAACAACAGATTGAACAACAAACATTAGATGACCAAACATTAAAAGATATGCAACAACAAAGTCCACAACAAGAACGCAATAATTGGGAAAAACAAGGTGCAAAACTACAAAATGAGATTTACATTAGCACAGAAGGGAAACAAATACTTCCAAAAAACCTATTTAAATGGGCTGCGATATTGAGCCATGGTATATCACATGTCTCAACTGGAGGGATGGTGGCACAGATAAATCGACACTTTACAACCTTCTTCTTCTTCTTCTTTTCCTTTCGGCTTGTCCCGTTAGGGGTCGCCACAGCGCGTCATCCTTTTCCATGAGAGCCTATCTCCTGCATCCTCCTCTCGAACACCAACTGCCATCATGTCTTCCCTCACGACATCCATCAACCTTCTCTTTGGTCTTCCTCTAGCTCTCTTGCCTGGCAGCTCCATCATCATCATCCTTCTACCAATATACTCACTCTCTCTCCTCTGGACGTGTCCAAACCATTGAAGTCTGCTCTCTCTAACTTTGTCTCCAAAACATCGAACCTTGGCTGTCCCTCTGATGAGCTCATTTCTAATTTTATCCAACCTGGTCACTCCGAGAGCGAACCTCAACATCTTCATTTCCGCCACCTCCAGCTCTGCTTCCTGTTTTCTCTTCAGTGCCACTGTCTCTAATCCATACATCATGGCTGGCCTCACCACTGTTTTATAAACTTTGCCCTTCATCCTAGCAGAGACTCTTCTGTCACATAACACACCTGACACCTTCCTCCACCCGTTCCAACCTGCTTGGACCCGTTTCTTCACTTCCTGACCACACTCACCATTGCTCTGGACGGTTGACCCCAAGTATTTAAAGTCCTCTACCTTTGCCATCTCTTCTCCCTGTAGCCTCATTCTTCCCCCACCACCCCTCTCATTCATGCACATATATTCTGTTTTACTTCGGCTAATCTTCATTCCTCTTCTTTCCAGTGCATGCCTCCATCTTTCTAACTGTTCCTCCAGCTGCTCCCTGCTTTCACTGCAGATCACAATGTCATCTGCAAACATCATGGTCCACGGGGATTCCAGTCTAACCTCATCTGTCAGCCTATCCATCACCACTGCAAAAAGGAAGGGGCTCAGGGCTGATCCCTGATGCAGTCCCACGTCCACCTTAAATTCTTCTGTCACACCTACAGCACACCTCACCGCTGTTCTGCTGCCCTCGTACATGTCCTGTATTATTCTAACATACTTCTCTGCCACTCCAGACTTCCGCATGCAGTACCACAGTTCCTCTCTGGGTACTCTGTCATAGGCTTTCTCTAGATCTACAAAGACACAATGTAGCTCCTTCTGACCTTCTCTGTACTTTTCCATCAACATCCTCAAGGCAAATAATGCATCTGTGGTACTCTTTCTAGGCATGAAACCATACTGTTGCTCGCAAATACTCACTTCTGTCCTGAGTCTAGCCTCCACTACTCTTTCCCATAACTTCATTGTGTGGCTCATCAACTTTATTCCTCTATAGTTGCCACAGCTCTGCACATCACCTTTGTTCTTAAAAATGGGCACCAGTACACTTTTCCTCCATTCCTCAGGCATCTTCTCACGCACTAGAATTCTATTGAACAAGCTGGTCAAAAACTCCACAGCCACCTCTCCTAGATGCTTCCATACCTCCACAGGAATGTCATCAGGACCAACTGCCTTTCCATTTTTCATTCTCTTTAATGCCTTTCTAACTTCCCCCTTACTAATCATTGCCACTTCCTGGTCCACCACACTTGCCTCATGTACTCTCCCTTCTCTATCATTTTCCTCATTCATCAACTCCTCGAAGTATTCTTTCCATCTACCTAGCACACTGCTGGCACCAGTCAACATATTTCCATCTCTATCCTTAATCACCCTAACCTGCTGCACATCCTTCCCATCTCTATCCCTCTGTCTGGCCAGCCTGTATAGATCCTTTTCTCCTTCTTTAGACACTTTACAACCTATGGTTTCAATTTATATTCAAAGAATTATTGTAGAGCATGCATGATCTGTGCACGACATAACCCGCAAGGGCAATTGCGACCTACTCGAGGTACATTCCCAGTGCCTACATACCCTTTTCAACGCATTCACATGGATTACATAGAATTAAGTCAAAGTGAAGGAAAGAAGTACTGCTTGGTTATCATAGATGCATTTTCTAAATGGATCGAATTATTCCCAACAAAATCACCTGATGCTCTGACGGTGGCAAAAGCACTATGTAAAGACATTATTCCAAGATATGGCATACCTGAAACCATTTACAGCGACAATGGGACTCATTTTGTAAACCAAATAATTAATAAAATAGGAACCATGTTCCAAATCAATTTAAAAAACCATTGTGCTTACCACCCTCAGAGTGCAGGTCTAGTGGAAAGAATGAATGGGACAATAAAAAATAGACTGAAAAAATGTATGGAAGAGACAGGAAGGTCATGGACACAGTGTCTTGACCTCGTTAAAATGTACATCAACATTACAAGCACCACAGGTTTAACACCTTACGAAGCGTTGTTTGGAAGACCTTATAGACTTCCGTTATTTAAACAAAAATGGGAACTTGATGACGAAACAAACTTAGCTGATTACATGAGAAAGTTGTTAGAGAAACAAAATGTTTTAAAAGAATCTGCTAAAAGTAAATATGTTTCCCAGCAGGAAACCAAGTTGGTTGGACCGGGAGACTGGGTCCTAATTCGAAGCATCAAAAAGAAGCACTGGCATTCACCAAAGTGGGAAGGACCGTATCAAGTGTTATTGACAACACCAACAGCCCTAAAAATAGCAGAAAGAAATACGTGGGTTCATTTAACACACTGTAAAAGAGTCATTTCAGCTGAGTACTCAAATAGGGAAGGTGAGCTAAAGTCTGATAACGGAGCGGGAGCAGATGTGTAGATTCTGAAAACGCTTGCTGGTCAGTGAAGAAAAAAGACACCAACCCGTTTAGTGAGAACTCAGCAGAATGGCACACCCACATTGGTTACGACATTTGATAAGTGGATACGTAGTAATTTCGGCTACTATGGTGTTGGTTTTGTTTTTGTGGTACATGGGACGTCCCACCCTAAATGATAGAACCCATTTTTTTGATGGAAAATCACCTACCAACTGGACCAATATGACAAACCCAATAATAAAAAAATTTGAATCATTAACTCGTGTCAAAAGGGGTACAACTGATGATCAAGATTGTGGGCATGGCCTCCAAACACGGCAAAAGGGTTTAATATTTTGTGCCCCCCACAATCAAGCTGCTTTAATCATAATTCCATATGCGGCTCTCACAAATGACGCTCAAGAGAATGGGCAAAATTGGGGATATAGATATGACTGGTATGCAACTATAGGCTTTAAATGGGAAGACCTTATTGGTGAAACAGGTTATGATTGGTCCAGTTGGTCAAAAAGAACAGCAAAAGAACATAGAAAGAAATTTAACTTAAGCAAAACGGTCCATAGTTTAATATTGAAATACGAATCAAATCAACCAATGTGTTTGACGGTGAGCTTATGGGCATATACTGGCGGAAAAGATCCCCACTTCCAAGTATCATTGTGTTATGGGAACCATGTCGAACCAGAAATGCCATCAGAAACTTCAAATAAAGGTGGATACATTTTAACGATTAACGAAATAACTACTGATGATTGGTTTCTTGTTGTCACAGGAGTTTCAGGACAAAATAATAATTGGTTATTATTGGTGGAACAAGCAGCAAATGTAACGAGAAAAGATTGTGTAGTTTGCATGGGTCCCAGGCCTTTGTTGCGCATAGTTCCGGCACAAATATCACAAGATTGTATTATTCCATTAATGAACGCTACTGTACCAACAAAGAGGTGTAAATCATGGGATCCTATATATCCCGTAACAGAAGCAGATAAACACAAACCAATGTTTTCTACTTTAGTAGCACCAAATAATTTCACTTGTATAAACATGATTAATAAAGGGAAAAAATTAGGACCACTGAACGACACACAGTGTAAAGTAATCTTAAAAGTCAAACCAAATTTTGTGCCAATATCACGGAGCGACATCTGGTGGTGGTGCGGAGATGATAGACTGTTTGATAGATTACCTAAAGATAAATCTGGATTATGCGCTATTATTACTTTGATATTGCATGTGTCAGTATACCCTATTCCTGTTCAAAATTTAATGGAAAGGACACCAATGTTTTTGTCCAATCTAGAACATAGACAAAAAAGAGATTTGTCCTGGCAGGGGCAAAATAATCCAACATACATAGACGCCATAGGAGTTCCTCGTGGGGTGCCAAATCAATACAAATTGGCTGACCAAGTTGCAGGAGGATTTGAGTCTTTCATATGCTGGTGGTGTACGATTAATAAAAATGTTGATAGGATAAACTACATCCACTTCAATGTACAGAGATTAGGTAATTGGACTCAGAGTGGGTTGGAAGCTGTGCATGAGCAGCTCAAGGCTACCTCTTTAATGACGTTCCAGAACCGCATAGCTGTCGACATGCTCCTCCCAAGAGAGGGAGGTGTTTGCGGTATGTTTGGAGAACAATGTTGTACATACATTCCAAACAATACTGCTTCGGATGGGAGCTTGACCAGAGCCATCGATGGTCTACGGACCCTCAATCACAAGATGAAGAACCACTCTGGGGTGGACACTTCTTTGTGGGACAGCTGGATGGACGTTTTTGGTAGATATAAAACCCTAATTTCACCAATATTGATATCAATTGCTGTTTTTGCAGCCATTCTGACATTATGTGGATGTTGTTGTATCCCATGCATTCGGTCATTAATCAGTAAATTAATCACCACAGCCATAACCCCCATGGAGAATCGTATGGAGCTTATGTATCCATTACTGTATGATGATAATGATGATAATGATGATAATGATGATTATGATGATAATGATGATTTTGCTTTAACTAATTTGTTTCCTGATACAGATGATTACGATATTTAAACTACAACATTCATATATGACAAGTTTACTCTGAGTGTAAATGTATTTGTTTCATAAAAATGATTCTACAGTTAAAAATCGAAATGAAGTGACTGTAAGATGATATGAGAATTTGTGCAAATACATGATAAACAGGAGGGAAATGTTAAATATATTATAGAAGTTATCATTTATTTGCTTAGCTTGCATTAGTATGATGGACAATTTTAGATGTTTCGCCTTCAAAAAGAAGACTCAGCATCATCCACGGAAGGGCGCTTGGACCAAGGACGTGATCGGATGTGGTCGGGTCGTGACAGGTGTTGATCCAATATTATGTGTTGTGTCTTATTGCTTAGAACATTATGATTGTAAATCCCTCCTATTTCAAATAAATGCAGGAGCGAGGGGGGGGGGGATTGTTTAGAGCGTGTTGAGAGACTGTGATCTGAACAATCTCCCATACGCCCTCCTCATGAGAAAAAGTAACAAGCGTCTTCATTCCTTTTGTGTCTATTATAATGTTGGGTAAGATTAATCCAACACCACCCTTTTTTGAGTCCTTGGATGGGGTGCTGGAGAGCGCTCCTGCTGGGGACTCCTTCGTTCTGCTGGGGGACTTCAATGCTCACGTGGGCAATGACACTGAGACCTGGAAGAGCGTGATTGGGAGGAATGGCCCCCTCAATCAGAAACTGAGCGGTGTTCTGTTATTGGACTTCTGTGCTCATCACGGATTGTCCATAACGAACACCATGTTCAAGTACAAGGGTGCCTACACATGCACTTGGCACCAGGACACCCTAGGTCACAGTTCGATGATCGACCTTGGGGTCGTGTCATCGGACTTGCGGCCGCATGTCTTGGACTCTCTGGTGAAGAGAGGGGCAGAGCTGTCAACTGATCACCACCTGGTGGTGATATTGGCTCCGATGGTGGGGGAAGATGCCGGTCCGACGTGGCAGGCCCAAACGTATTGTGAGGGTCTGCTGGGAACGTCTGGCAGAATCCCCTGCCAGAAGGAGTTTCAACTCCCACCTCCGACAGAACTTTGCTCATGTTCCGGGGGAGGTGGGGGAAATCGAGGCCGAGTGGACCATGTTCCGCGCCTACATTGCTGAGGCGACCGATCGGAGCTGTGGCCGTAAGGTGTTCGTTGCCTGTCGTGACGGCAATCCCCGAACTCGTTGGTGGACACCAACGGTGAGGGATGCCGTCAAGCTGAAGAAGGAGTCCTATCGGGTCTTTTTGGCCTGTGGGACTCCTGCGGCAGCTGATGGCTACCGGCTGGCCAAGCGGAATGAAGCTTTGGTGGTCACTGAAGCAAAAACTCTGACATGGGAGGAGTTCGGTGCTGCCATGGAGAAAGACCTCCGGACGACTTCGAGGAAATTCTGTTCCACCATCCGCCGTCTCAGGAGGGGGAAGCAGCACACCATCAACGCTGTGTATAGTGGGGATGGGTCGCTGCTGACCTCAACTCGGGACGTTGTGAGTCGGTGGGGAGAACACTTCGAAGACCTCCTCACACGCCTTCCCATGAGGAAGCAGAGTCTGGGTTCTCTGAGGCGGGCTCTCCTATCTCTGGGGTTGAGGTCACCGAGGTGGTGAAAAAGCTCATCGTGGCAAGGCCCCAGGGGTGGATGAGATTCGCCCGGAGTTCCTAAAGGCTCTGGATGTTGTGGGGCTGTCCTGGTTGACACGCCTCTGCAACATCGCGTGGACATCGGGGACAGTGCCTCTGGATTGGCAGACTGGGGTGGTGGTCCCCCTTTTTAAGAAGGGGGACCAGAGGGTGTGTTCCAACTACAGGGGGATCACATTCCTCAGCCTCCCTAGTAAGGTCTATAAGATGGTGCTGGAGAGGAGGGTTCATCGTGAAGTTGAATCCCAGATTCAGGAGGAGCAGTGTGGTTGTCGTCCTGGCCGTGGATCAGTGGACCAGTTCTACACCCTTGGCAGGGTCCTCGAGGGTGCATGGGAGTTCGCCCAACCAGTCTACATGTTTTTTGTGGACTTGGAGAAGGGGTTCGACCGTGTCCCTCGAGGGGTCCTGTGGGGGGTGCTTCGGGAGTATGGGGTACCGAACCCCCTGATATGGGCAGTTCGTCCCTGTACGATCGGAGTCAGAGTTTGTTCCGCATTGGCGGCAGTAAGTCAGACTCATTTCCGGTGGGGGTTGGACTCCACTAAGGCTGCTCTTTGTCATCGATTCTGTTCATAACTTTCATGGACAGTATTTCTAGGCGGAGCCGAGGCGTAGAGGGGGTCTGTTTTGGTGGCCTCAGTATTGCAGCTCTGCTTTTTGCAGAGCATGTGGTTCTGTTGGCTTCATCAAGCCGTGATCTCCAACTCTCAGTGGAGCAGTTCGCAACCGAGTGTGAAGCTGTTAGGATGAGAATCAGCACCTCCAAATATGAGAACATGGTCCTCAGTCGGAAAAGGGTGGCGTGCCCTCTCCAGGTCGGGGATGTGATCCTGCCCCAAGGGGAGGAGTTCAAGTACCTTGGGGTCTTGTTCAAGAGTGAGGGAAGAATGGAACTGCAAATCAACAGGCGGATCGGTGCAGCGTCTGCAGTGATGCGCATTTTGTATCGGTCCGTCGTGGGAAAGAAGGAGCTAAGCCGAAAGGAGAAGCTCTTGATTTACCGGTCGATCTACGTTTCTACCCTCAACTATGGTCACGAGCTGTGGATCCTGGATGCAAGCGGCCGAAATGAGTTTCCTCCGCAGGGTATTCTGGCTCTCCCTTAGAGAGCTCGGAAATCCGGGAAGAGCTCAAAGTAGAGCTGATGATCCTCCGCATTGAGAGGAGCCAGATGAGGTGACTGGGGCATCTGATTCGGATGCCTCCCGGACGTCTCCCTGGTGAGGTGTTCCGGGAACGTCCCACCAGAAGGAGACCCCGGAGACGTCCCAGGACACGGTGGAGAGACTACGTCTCTCGGCTGGCCTGGGAACGCATCGGGATACCCCCGGAAGAGCTGGATGAAGTAGCTGGGGAGAGGGAAGTCTGGGCGTCCCTGCTAAAGCTACTGACCCCGCGACCCGACCTCGGATAAGCGGTAGAAAATGGATGGATGGATGGACATCAGATTTGGGTGGGACCACTTTTGTTGGATTCCTGGGGTGGTGTAGTGTCCCCCAGAACTGGTCTGGTGTTGTGATAACTATGAGTTTTTTTTAAAATAATTTTTGAAATCCGTGATCATGGCAGTGAAATACACCAATTTCAAGAGTGTTTTATTTTGAAATGCCACATCAGATTTTGATGGCACCTCTTTTGTTGCAGACCTGGGGTGGTGTATTGTCCCCCAGAACTGGTCTGGTGTTGTGATAACTAGGAGTTTTTTTTTAAAGAATTCTTGAAATCCGTGATCATGGTAGTGAAATACACCAATTTCAGTGGACTTTTATTTTGAAATGCCACATCAGATTTTGATGGGACCTCTTTTGTTGGAGACCTGGGGTCGTGTAGTGTCCCTCAGAACTGATCTGGTGTTGTGATAACTAGAAAATATTTTTTTATGATTTTTTTGAAATCCGTGATCATGGCAGTGAAATATACCAATTTCAGTGGACTTTTATTTTGAAATGCCACATCAGATTTTGATGGGACCTCTTTTGTTGCAGACCTGGGGTCGTGTAGTGTCCCTCAGAGCTGATCTGGTGTTGTGATAACTAGGAATTTGTTTTTTATGAATTTATGAAATCCGTGATCATGGCAGTGAAATACACCAATTTCAGGGGACTTTTTTTATGAAATGCCACATCAGATTTTGATGGGACCTCTTTTGTTGGAGACCTGGGGTGGTGTAGTGTCCCCCAGAACTGGTCTGGTGTTGTGATAACTCGGAATTTTTTTCTTATTAATTTTTGAAATCCGTGATCATGGCAGTGAAATATACCAATTTCAGTGAACTTTTATTTTGAAATGCCACATCAGATTTTGATGGGACCTCTTTTGTTGCAGACCTGGGGTGGTGTAGTGTCCCCCAGAACTGGTCTGGTGTTGTGATAACTAGGAAATTTATTTTTATGAATTTTTGAAATCCGTGATCATGGCAGTGAAATACACCAAATTCAAGAGTCTTTTATTTTGAAATGCCACATCAGATTTTGATGGGACCTCTTTTGTTGCAGACCTGGGGTGGTGTAGTGTCCCCCAGAACTGGTCTGGTGTTGTTATAACTAGGAGTTTTTTTTAATGAATTTTTGAAATCCGTGATCATGGCAGTGAAATATACCAATTTCAGTGGCCTTTTATTTTGAAATGCCACATCAGATTTTGATGGGACCTCTTTTGTTGCAGACCTGGGGTGGTGTAGTGTCCCTCAGAACTGGTCTGGTGTTGTGATAACTAGGAGGTTTTTTTTTAAAGAATTTTTGAAATCCGTGATCATGGTAGTGAAATACACCAATTTCAGTGGACTTTTATTTTGAAATGCCACATCAGATTTTGATGGGATCTCTTTTGTTGCAGACCTGGGGTGGTGTAGTGTCCCCCAGAACTGGTCTGGTGTTGTGATAACTAGGAAAAAAATTTTTATGAATTTTTGAAATCCGTGATCATGGCAGTGAAATATACCAAATTCAGTGGACTTTTATTTTGAAATGCCACATCAGATTTTGATGGGACCTCTTTTGTTGGAGACCTGGGGTGGTGTAGTGTCCCCCAGAACTGGTCTGGTGTTGTGATAACTAGGAATGTTTTTCTAATTAATTTTTGAAATCCGTGATCATGGCAGTGAAATATACGAATTTCAGTGAAATTTTATTTTGAAATGCCACATCAGATTTTGATGGGACCTCTTTTGTTGCAGACGTGGGGTGGTGTAGTGTCCCCCAGAACTGGTCTGGTGTTGTGATAACTAGGAAATTTATTTTTATGAATTTTTGAAATCCGTGATCATGGCAGTGAAATACACCAAATTCAAGAGTCTTTTATTTTGAAATGCCACATCAGATTTTGATGGGACCTCTTTTGTTGCAGACCTGGGGTGGTGTAGTGTCCCCCAGAACTGGTCTGGTGTTGTGATAACTAGGAGTTTTCTTTTAAATAATTTTTGAAATCCGTGATCATGGCAGTGAAATACACCAATTTCAAGAGTGTTTTATTTTGAAATGCCACATCAGATTTTGATGGGACCTCTTTTGTTGCAGACCTGGGGTTGTGTATTGTCCCCCAGAACTGGTCTGGTGTTGTGATAACTCGGAGGTTTTTTTTAAAGAATTTTTGAAATCCGTGATCATGGTAGTGAAATACACCAATTTCAGAGGACTTTTATTTTGAAATGCCACATCAGATTTTGATGGGACCTCTTTTGTTGGAGACCTGGGGTGGTGTAGTGTCCCCCAGAACTGGTCTGGTGTTGTGATAACTAGGGGGAAAAAAATTATGAATTTTTGAAATCCGTGATCATGGCAGTGAAATACACCAATTTCAGGGGACTTTTTTTATGAAATGCCACATCAGATTTTGATGGGACCTCTTTTGTTGGAGACCTGGGGTGGTGTAGTGTCCCCCAGAACTGGTCTGGTGTTGTGATAACTCGGAATTTTTTTCTTATTAATTTTTGAAATCCGTGATCATGGCAGTGAAATATACCAATTTCAGTGAACTTTTATTTTGAAATGCCACATCAGATTTTGATGGGACCTCTTTTGTTGCAGACCTGGGGTGGTGTAGTGTCCCCCAGAACTGGTCTGGTGTTGTGATAACTAGGAAATTTATTTTTATGAATTTTTGAAATCCGTGATCATGGCAGTGAAATACACCAAATTCAAGAGTCTTTTATTTTGAAATGCCACATCAGATTTTGATGGGACCTCTTTTGTTGCAGACCTGGGGTGGTGTAGTGTCCCCCAGAACTGGTCTGGTGTTGTTATAACTAGGAGTTTTTTTTAATGAATTTTTGAAATCCGTGATCATGGCAGTGAAATATACCAATTTCAGTGGCCTTTTATTTTGAAATGCCACATCAGATTTTGATGGGACCTCTTTTGTTGCAGACCTGGGGTGGTGTAGTGTCCCTCAGAACTGGTCTGGTGTTGTGATAACTAGGAGGGTTTTTTTTAAAGAATTTTTGAAATCCGTGATCATGGTAGTGAAATACACCAATTTCAGTGGACTTTTATTTTGAAATGCCACATCAGATTTTGATGGGATCTCTTTTGTTGCAGACCTGGGGTGGTGTAGTGTCCCCCAGAACTGGTCTGGTGTTGTGATAACTAGGAAAAAAATTTTTATGAATTTTTGAAATCCGTGATCATGGCAGTGAAATATACCAAATTCAGTGGACTTTTATTTTGAAATGCCACATCAGATTTTGATGGGACCTCTTTTGTTGGAGACCTGGGGTGGTGTAGTGTCCCCCAGAACTGGTCTGGTGTTGTGATAACTAGGAATGTTTTTCTAATTAATTTTTGAAATCCGTGATCATGGCAGTGAAATATACCAATTTCAGTGAAATTTTATTTTGAAATGCCACATCAGATTTTGATGGGACCTCTTTTGTTGCAGACGTGGGGTGGTGTAGTGTCCCCCAGAACTGGTCTGGTGTTGTGATAACTAGGAAATTTATTTTTATGAATTTTTGAAATCCGTGATCATGGCAGTGAAATATACCAATTTCAGTGAACTTTTATTTTGAAATGCCACATCAGATTTTGATGGGACATCTTTTGTTGCAGACCTGGGTTGGTGTAGTGTCCCCCAGAACTGGTCTGGTGTTGTGATAACTAGGAAATTTATTTTTATGAATTTTTGAAATCCGTGATCATGGCAGTGAAATACACCAAATTCAAGAGTCTTTTATTTTGAAATGCCACATCAGATTTTGATGGGACCTCTTTTGTTGCAAACCTGGGGTGGTGTAGTGTCCCCCAGAACTGGTCTGGTGTTGTGATAACTAGGAGTTTTTTTTAAAGAATTCTTGAAATCCGTGATCATGGTAGTGAAATACACCAATTTCAGTGGACTTTTATTTTGAAATGCCACATCAGATTTTGATGGGACCTCTTTTGTTGCAGACCTGGGGTGGTGTAGTGTCCATCAGAACTGATCTGGTGTTGTGATAACCAGAAAATATTTTTTCATGATTTTTTGAAATCCGTGATCATGGCAGTGAAATATACCAATTTCAGTGGACTTTTATTTTGAAATGCCAGATCAGATTTTGATGGGACCTCTTTTGTTGCAGACCTGGGGTCGTGTAGTGTCCCTCAGAGCTGATCTGGTGTTGTGATAACTAGGAAAAAATGTTTTATGAATTTTTGAAATCCGTGATCATGGCAGTGAAATACACCAATTTCAGGGGACTTTTATTTTTAAATGCCACATCAGATTTTGATGGGACCTCTTTTGTTGGAGACCTGGGGTGGTGTAGTGTCCCCCAGAACTGGTCTAGTGTTGTGATAACTCGGAATTTTTTTCTTATGAATTTTTGAAATCCGTGATCATGGCAGTGAAATATACCAATTTCAGTGAACTTTTATTTTGAAATGCCACATCAGATTTTGATGGGACCTCTTTTGTTGCAGACCTGGGGTGGTGTAGTGTCCCTCAGAACTGGTCTGGTGTTGTGATAACTAGGAGGTTTTTTTTTAAAGAATTTTTGAAATCCATGATCATGGTAGTGAAATACACCAATTTCAGTGGACTTTTATTTTGAAATGCCACATCAGATTTTGATGGGATCTCTTTCGTTGCAGACCTGGGGTGGTGTAGTGTCCCCCAGAACTGGTCTGGTGTTGTGATAACTAGGAAATCTTTTTTTATGAATTTTTGAAATCCGTGATCATGGCAGTGAAATATACCAATTTCAGTGGACTTTTATTTTGAAATGCCACATCAGATTTTGATGGGACCTCTTTTGTCGGAGACCTGGGGTGGTGTAGTGTCCCCCAGAACTGGTCTGGTGTTGTGATAACTAGGAATGTTTTTCTTATTAATTTTTGAAATCTGTGATCATGGCAGTGAAATATACCAATTTCAGTGAAATTTTATTATGAAATGCCACATCAGATTTTGATGGGACCTCTTTTGTTGCAGACCTGGGGTGGTGTAGTGTCCCCCAGAACTGGTCTGGTGTTGTGATAACTAGGAAATTTATTTTTATAAATTTTTGAAATCCGTGATCATGGCAGTGAAATACACCAAATTCAAGAGTCTTTTATTTTGAAATGCCACATCAGATTTTGATGGGACCTCTTTTGTTGCAGACCTGGGGTGGTGTAGTGTCCCCCAGAACTGGTCTGGTGTTGTTATAACTAGGAGGTTTTTTTTTTTATGAATTTTTGAAATCCGTGATCATGGCAGTGAAATATACCAATTTCAGTGAACTTTTATTTTGAAATGCCACATCAGATTTTGATGGGACATCTTTTGTTGCAGACCTGGGGTGGTGTAGTGTCCCCCAGAACTGGTCTGGTGTTGTGATAACTAGGAAATTTATTTTTATGAATTTTTGAAATCCGTGATCATGGCAGTGAAATACACCAAATTCAAGAGTCTTTTATTTTGAAATGCCACATCAGATTTTGATGGGACCTCTTTTGTTGCAGACCTGGGGGGGTGTAGTGTCCCCCAGAATTGGTCTGGTGTTGTGATAACTAGGAGGTTTTTTTTAAATAATTTTTGAAATCCGTGATCATGGTCGTGAAATACACCAATTTCAGTGTACTTTTATTTTGAAATGCCACATCAGATTTTGATGGGACCTCTTTTGTTGGAGACCTGGGGTGGTGTAGTGTCCCCCAGAACTGGTCTGGTGTTGTGATAACTAGGGAAAAATTTTTTATGAATTTTTGAAATCCGTGATCATGGCAGTGAAATACACCAATTTCAGGGGACTTTTATTTTTAAATGCCACATCAGATTTTGATGGGACCTCTTTTGTTGGAGACCTGGGGTGGTGTAGTGTCCCCCAGAACTGGTCTAGTGTTGTGATAACTCGGAATTTTTTTCTTATGAATTTTTGAAATCCGTGATCATGGCAGTGAAATATACCAATTTCAGTGAACTTTTATTTTGAAATGCCGCATCAGATTTTGATGGGACCTCTTTTGTTGCAGACCTGGGGTGGTGTAGTGTCCCCCAGAACTGGTCTGGTGTTGTGATAACTAGGAAATTTATTTTTATGAATTTTTGAAATCCGTGATCATGGCAGTGAAATACACCAAATTCAAGAGTCTTTTTTTTTTAAATGCCACATCAGATTTTGATGGGACCTCTTTTGTTGCAGACCTGGGGTGGTGTAGTGTCCCCCAGAACTGGTCTGGTGTTGTTATAACTTGGAGTTTTTTTTTTTATGAATTTTTGAAATCCGTGATCATGGCATTGAAATATACCAATTTCAGTGGCCTTTTATTTTGAAATGCCACATCCGATTTTGATGGGATCTCTTTTGTTGCAGACCTGGGGTGATGTAGTGTCCCCCAGAACTGGTGTGGTGTTGTGATAACTAGGAAAAAAATTTTTATGAATTTTTGAAATCCGTGATCATGGCAGTGAAATATACCAATTTCAGTGGACTTTTATTTTGAAATGCCACATCAGATTTTGATGGGACCTCTTTTGTTGGAGACCTGGGGTGGTGTAGTGTCCCCCAGAACTGGTCTGGTGTTGTGATAACTAGGAATGTTTTTCTTATTAATTTTTGAAATCCGTGATCATGGCAGTGAAATATACCAATTTCAGTGAAATTTTATTTTGAAATGCCACATCAGATTTTGATGGGACCTCTTTTGTTGCAGACCTGGGGTGGTGTAGTGTCCCCCAGAACTGGTCTGGTGTTGTGATAACTAGGAAATTTATTTTTATGAATTTTTGAAATCCGTGATCATGGCAGTGAAATACACCAAATTCAAGAGTCTTTTATTTTGAAATGCCACATCAGATTTTGATGGGACCTCTTTTGTTGCAGACCTGGGGTGGTGTAGTGTCCCCCAGAACTGGTCTGGTGTTGTTATAACTAGGAGTTTTTTTTTATGAATTTTTGAAATCCGTGATCATGGCAGTGAAATATACCAATTTCAGTGAACTTTTATTTTGAAATGCCACATCAGATTTTGATGGGACCTCTTTTGTTGGAGACCTGGGGTGGTGTAGTGTCCCCCAGAACTGGTCTGGTGTTGTGATAACTAGGAAAAAAAAAATTATTAAATTTTTGAAATCCGTGATCATGGCAGTGAAATACACCAATTTCAGGGGACTTTTTTATTGAAATGCCACATCAGATTTTGATGGGACCTCTTTTCTTGGAGACCTGGGGTGGTGTAGTGTCCCCCAGAACTGGTCTGGTGTTGTTATAACTAGGAGGTTTTTTTTAAATAATTTTTGAAATCCGTGATCATGGTAGTGAAATACACCAATTTCAGTGGACTTTTATTTTGAAATGCCACATCAGATTTTGATGGGACCTCTTTTGTTGCAGACCTGGGGTCGTGTAGTGTCCCTCAGAGCTGATCTGGTGTTGTGATAACTAGGAGTTTTCTTTTTATGAATTTTTGAATTCCGTGATCATGGCAGTGAAATATACCAATTTCAGTGGACTTTTATTTTGAAATGCCACATCAGATTTTGATGGGATCTCTTTTGTTTCAGACCTGGGGTGGTGTAGTGTCCCCCAGAATGGTCTGGTGTTTTGTTAACTAGGAGTTTTTTTTTTATGAATTTTTGAAATCCGTGATCATGGTAGTGAAATATACCAAATTCAAGAGTCTTTTATTTTGAAATGCCACATCAGATTTTGATGGGACCTCTTTTGTTGCAGACCTGGGGTGTTGTAGTGTCCCCCAGAACTGGTCTGGTGTTGTGATAACTAGGAAATTTTATTTTATGAATTTTTGAAATCCGTGAAATACACCAAATTCAAGAGTCTTTTATTTTGAAATGCCACATCAGATTTTGATGGAACCTCTTTTGTTGCAGACCTGGGGTGGTGTAGTGTCCCCCAGAACTGGTCTGGTGTTGTGATAACTAGGAAACAAAAATTTATGAATTTTTGAAATCTGTGATCATGGCAGTGAAATACACCAATTTCAGGGGACTTTTATTTTGAAATGCCACATCAGATTTTGATGGGACCACTTTTGTTGGAGACCTGGGGTCGTGTAGTGTCCCTCGGAACTGGTCTGGTGTTGTGATAACTAGGAGTTTTTTTTTTAAAGAATTTTTGAAATCCGTGATCATGGTAGTGAAATACACCAATTTCAGTGGACTTTTATTTTGAAATGCCACATCAGATTTTGATGGGATCTCTTTTGTTGCAGACCTGGGGTGGTGTAGTGTCCCCCAGAACTGGTCTGGTGTTGTGATAACTAGGAATTTTTTTTTTTATGAATTTTTGAAATCCGTGATCATGGCAGTGAAATATACCAATTTCAGTGGACTTTTATTTTGAAATGCCACATCAGATTTTGATGGGACCTCTTTTGTTGCAGACCTAGGGTGGTGTAGTGTCCCCCAGAACTAGTCTGGTGTTGTGATAACTCGGAAAATTTTTTTTATGAATTTTTGAAATCCGTGATCATGACAGTGAAATATACCAATTTCAGTGGACTTTTATTTTGAAATGCCAAATCAGATTTTGATGGGTGCCCTGCGATTGGCTGGCAACCAGTTCAGGGTGTACCCCGCCACCTGCCCGATGATAGTTGGGATAGGCTCCAGCACTCCCGCGACCCTGGTGAGGAGAAGCGGCTCAGAAAATGGATGGATGGATGGATTTTGATGGGATCTCTTTTGTTGCAGACCTGGGGTGGTGTAGTGTCCCCCAGAACTGGTCTGGTGTTGTGATAACTAGGAATTTTTTTTTAATGAATTTTTGAAATCCGTGATCATGGCAGTGAAATATACCAATTTCAGTGGACTTTTATTTTGAAATGCCACATCAGATTTTGATGGGACCTCTTTTGTTGCAGACCTAGGGTGGTGTAGTGTCCCCCAGAACTGGTCTGGTGTTGTGATAACTAGAAGTTTTTTTTAATGAATTTTTTAAATCCGTGATCATGATTGTGAAATATACCAATTTCAGTGGACTTTTATTTTGAAATGCCACATCAGATTTTGATGGGACCACTTTTGTTGGACACCTAGGGTCGTGTAGTGTCCCTCAGAACTGGTCTGGTGTTGTTATAACTAGGAGGTTTTTTTTAAATAATTTTTGAAATCCGTGATCATGGTAGTGAAATACACCAATTTCAGTGGACTTTTATTTTGAAATGCCACAACAGATTTTGATGGGACCTCTTTTGTTGGAGACCTGGGGTGGTGTAGTGTCCCCCAGAACTGGTCTGGTGTTGTGATAACTGGGAAAAAATTTTTATGAATTTTTGAAATCCGTGATCATGGCAGTGAAATACACCAAATTCAAGAGTCTTTTATTTTTAAATGCCAACTTAGATTTTGATGGGACCTCTTTTGTTGGAGACCTGGGGTGGTGTAGTGTCCCCCAGAACTGGTCTGGTGTTGTGATAACTAGGAGGTTTTTTTTTTATGAATTTTTGAAATCCGTGATCTTGGCAGTGAAATATACCAATTTCAGTGGACTTTTATTTTGAAATGCCAAATCAGATTTTGATGGAACCTCTTTTGTTCCAGACCTGGGGTGGTGTAGTGTCCCCCAGAACTGGTCTGGTGTTGTGATAACGAGGAGTTTTTTTTTTAATGAATTCCGTGATCATGGCAGTGAAATATACCAATTTCAGTGGACTTTTATTTTTAAATGCCACATCAGATTTTGATGGGACCTCTTTTGTTGCAGACCTGGGGTGGTGTAGTGTCCCCCAGAACTGGTCTGGTGTTGTGATAACTGGGACATTTTATTTTATGAATTTTTGAAATCCGTGATCATGGCAGTGAAATACACCAAATTCAAGAGTCTTTTATTTTGATATGCCACATCAGATTTTTATGGGATCTCTTTTTTTGCAGACCTGGGGTGGTGTAGTGTCCCCCAGAACTGGTCTGGTGTTGTGATAACTAGGAACTTTTTTTTTATGAATTTTTGAAATCCGTGATCATGGCAGTGAAATATACCAATTTCAGTGGACTTTTATTTTGAAATGCCACATCAGATTTTGATGGGATCTCTTTTGTTGCAGACCTGGGGTGGTGTAGTGTCCCCCAGAACTGGTCTGGTGTTGTGATAACTCGGAATTTTTTTTTTATGAATTTTTGAAATCCGTGATCATGACAGTGAAATATACCAATTTCAGTTAACTTTTATTTTGAAATGCCAAATCAGATTTTGATCGGACCTCTTTTGTTGCAGACCTGGGGTGGTGTAGTGTCCCCCAGAACTGGTCTGGTGTTGTGATAACTAGAAGTTTTTTTTAATGAATTTTTTAAATCCGTGATCATGACAGTGAAATATACCAATTTCAGTGGACTTTTATTTTGAAATGCCACATCAGCTTTTGATGGAACCTCTTTTGTTGCAGACCTGGGGTGGTGTAGTGTCCCCCAGAACTGGTCTGGTGTTGTGATAACTAGGAGGTTTTTTTTTTATGAATTTTTGAATTCCGTGATCATGGCAGTGAAATATTCCAATTTCAGTGGACTTTTATTTTGAAATGCCAAATCAGATTTTGATGGGTGCCCTGCGATTGGCTGGCAACCAGTTCAGGGTGTACCCCGCCTCCTGCCCGATGATAGTTGGGATAGGCTCCAGCACTCCCGCGACCCTAGTGAGGAGAAGCGGCTCAGAAAATGGATGGATGGATGGATTTTGATGGGATCTCTTTTGTTGCAGACCTGGGGTGGTGTAGTGTCCCCCAGAACTGGTCTGGTGTTGTGATAACTAGGATTTTTTTTTTTATGAATTTTTGAAATCCGTGATCATGGCAGTGAAATATACCAATTTCAGTGGACTTTTATTTTGAAATGCCACATCAGATTTTGATGGGACCTCTTTTGTTGCAGACCTAGGGTGGTGTAGTGTCCCCCAGAACTGGTCTGGTGTTGTGATAACTAGAAGTTTTTTTTAATGAATTTTTTAAATCCGTGATCATGACAGTGAAATATACCAATTTCAGTGGACTTTTATTTTGAAATGCCACATCAGATTTTGATGGGACCACTTTTGTTGGACACCTAGGGTCGTGTAGTGTCCCTCAGAACTGGTCTGGTGTTGTTATAACTAGGAGGTTTTTTTTAAATAATTTTTGAAATCCGTGATCATGGTAGTGAAATACACCAATTTCAGTGGACTTTTATTTTGAAATGCCACAACAGATTTTGATGGGACCTCTTTTGTTGGAGACCTGGGGTGGTGTAGTGTCCCCCAGAACTGGTCTGGTGTTGTGATAACTGGGAAATTTTTTTTATGAATTTTTGAAATCCGTGATCATGGCAGTGAAATACACCAAATTCAAGAGTCTTTTATTTTTAAATGCCAACTTAGATTTTGATGGGACCTCTTTTGTTGGAGACCTGGGGTGGTGTAGTGTCCCCCAGAACTGGTCTGGTGTTGTGATAACTAGGAGGTTTTTTTTTATGAATTTTTGAAATCCGTGATCTTGGCAGTGAAATATACCAATTTCAGTGGACTTTTATTTTGAAATGCCAAATCAGATTTTGATGGAACCTCTTTTGTTCCAGACCTGGGGTGGTGTAGTGTCCCCCAGAACTGGTCTGGTGTTGTGATAACGAGGAGTTTTTTTTTTAATGAATTCCGTGATCATGGCAGTGAAATATACCAATTTCAGTGGACTTTTATTTTTAAATGCCACATCAGATTTTGATGGGACCTCTTTTGTTGCAGACCTGGGGTGGTGTAGTGTCCCCCAGAACTGGTCTGGTGTTGTGATAACTGGGACATTTTATTTTATGAATTTTTGAAATCCGTGATCATGGCAGTGAAATACACCAAATTCAAGAGTCTTTTATTTTGATATGCCACATCAGATTTTTATGGGATCTCTTTTTTTGCAGACCTGGGGTGGTGTAGTGTCCCCCAGAACTGGTCTGGTGTTGTGATAACTAGGAACTTTTTTTTTATGAATTTTTGAAATCCGTGATCATGGCAGTGAAATATACCAATTTCAGTGGACTTTTATTTTGAAATGCCACATCAGATTTTGATGGGACCTCTTTTGTTGCAGACCTAGGGTGGTGTAGTGTCCCCCAGAACTGGTCTGGTGTTGTGATAACTAGAGGTTTTTTTTAATGAATTTTTTAAATCCGTGATCATGACAGTGAAATATACCAATTTCAGTGGACTTTTATTTTGAAATGCCACATCAGATTTTGATGGGACCACTTTTGTTGGACACCTAGGGTCGTGTAGTGTCCCTCAGAACTGGTCTGGTGTTGTTATAACTAGGAGGTTTTTTTTAAATAATTTTTGAAATCCGTGATCATGGTAGTGAAATACACCAATTTCAGTGGACTTTTATTTTGAAATGCCACAACAGATTTTGATGGGACCTCTTTTGTTGGAGACCTGGGGTGGTGTAGTGTCCCCCAGAACTGGTCTGGTGTTGTGATAACTGGGAAAATTTTTTTATGAATTTTTGAAATCCGTGATCATGGCAGTGAAATACACCAAATTCAAGAGTCTTTTATTTTTAAATGCCAACTTAGATTTTGATGGGACCTCTTTTGTTGGAGACCTGGGGTGGTGTAGTGTCCCCCAGAACTGGTCTGGTGTTGTGATAACTAGGAGGTTTTTTTTTATGAATTTTTGAAATCCGTGATCTTGGCAGTGAAATATACCAATTTCAGTGGACTTTTATTTTGAAATGCCAAATCAGATTTTGATGGAACCTCTTTTGTTCCAGACCTGGGGTGGTGTAGTGTCCCCCAGAACTGGTCTGGTGTTGTGATAACGAGGAGTTTTTTTTTTAATGAATTCCGTGATCATGGCAGTGAAATATACCAATTTCAGTGGACTTTTATTTTTAAATGCCACATCAGATTTTGATGGGACCTCTTTTGTTGCAGACCTGGGGTGGTGTAGTGTCCCCCAGAACTGGTCTGGTGTTGTGATAACTGGGACATTTTATTTTATGAATTTTTGAAATCCGTGATCATGGCAGTGAAATACACCAAATTCAAGAGTCTTTTATTTTGATATGCCACATCAGATTTTTATGGGATCTCTTTTTTTGCAGACCTGGGGTGGTGTAGTGTCCCCCAGAACTGGTCTGGTGTTGTGATAACTAGGAACTTTTTTTTTATGAATTTTTGAAATCCGTGATCATGGCAGTGAAATATACCAATTTCAGTGGACTTTTATTTTGAAATGCCACATCAGATTTTGATGGGATCTTTTTTGTTGCAGACCTGGGGTGGTGTAGTGTCCCCCAGAACTGGTCTGGTGTTGTGATAACTCGGAATTTTTTTTTTATGAATTTTTGAAATCCGTGATCATGACAGTGAAATATACCAATTTCAGTGGACTTTTATTTTGAAATGCCAAATCAGATTTTGATCGGACCTCTTTTGTTGCAGACCTGGGGTGGTGTAGTGTCCCCCAGAACTGGTCTGGTGTTGTGATAACTAGAAGTTTTTTTTAATGAATTTTTTAAATCCGTGATCATGACAGTGAAATATACCAATTTCAGTGGACTTTTATTTTGAAATGCCACATCAGATTTTGATGGAACCTCTTTTGTTGCAGACCTGGGGTGGTGTAGTGTCCCCCAGAACTGGTCTGGTGTTGTGATAACTAGGAGGTTTTTTTTTTATGAATTTTTGAATTCCGTGATCATGGCAGTGAAATATACCAATTTCAGTGGACTTTTATTTTTAAATCCCACATCAGATTTTGATGGGACCTCTTTTGTTGCAGACCTGGGGTGGTGTAGTGTCCCCTAGAACTGGTCTGGTGTTGTGATAACTAGGAGGTTTTTTTTTTATGAATTTTTGAATTCCGTGATCATGGCAGTGAAATATACCAATTTCAGTGGACTTTTATTTTTAAATCCCACATCAGATTTTGATGGGACCTCTTTTGTTGCAGACCTGGGGTGGTGTAGTGTCCCCTAGAACTGGTCTGGTGTTGTGATAACTAGGAAATTTTATTTTATGAATTTTTTAAATCCGTGATCATGGCAGTGAAATACACCAAATTCAAGAGTCTTTTATTTTGAAATGCCACATCAGATTTTGATGGGATCTCTTTTGTTGCAGACCTGGGGTGGTGTAGTGTCCCCCAGAACTGGTCTGGTGTTGTGATAACTAGGAATTTTTTTTTTATGAATTTTTTAAATCCATGATCATGGCAGTGAAATATACCAATTTCAGTGGACTTTTATTTTGAAATGCCACATCAGATTTTGATGGGACCTCTTTTGTTGCAGACCTGGGGTGGTGTAGTGTACCCCAGAACTGGTCTGGTGTTGTGATAACTCGGAATTTTTTTTTTATGAATTTTTGAAATCCGTGATCATGGCAGTGAAATACACCAAATTCAAGAGTCTTTTATTTCGAAATGCCATATCAGATTTGTATGGGACCTCTTTTGTTGCAGACCTGGGGGGGTGTAGTGTCCCCCAGAACTGGTCTGGTGTTGTTATAACTAGGAGGTTTTTTTTAAATAATTTTTGAAATCCGTGATCATGGTAGTGAAATACACCAATTTCAGTGGACTTTTATTTTGAAATGCCACAACAGATTTTGATGGGACCTCTTTTGTTGGAGACCTGGGGTGGTGTAGTGTCCCCCAGAACTGGTCTGGTGTTGTGATAACTGGGAAAAATTTTTTATGAATTTTTGAAATCCGTGATCATGGCAGTGAAATACACCAAATTCAAGAGTCTTTTATTTTTAAATGCCAACTTAGATTTTGATGGGACCTCTTTTGTTGGAGACCTGGGGTGGTGTAGTGTCCCCCAGAACTGGTCTGGTGTTGTGATAACTAGGAGGTTTTTTTTTATGAATTTTTGAAATCCGTGATCTTGGCAGTGAAATATACCAATTTCAGTGGACTTTTATTTTGAAATGCCAAATCAGATTTTGATGGAACCTCTTTTGTTCCAGACCTGGGGTGGTGTAGTGTCCCCCAGAACTGGTCTGGTGTTGTGATAACGAGGAGTTTTTTTTTTAATGAATTCCGTGATCATGGCAGTGAAATATACCAATTTCAGTGGACTTTTATTTTTAAATGCCACATCAGATTTTGATGGGACCTCTTTTGTTGCAGACCTGGGGTGGTGTAGTGTCCCCCAGAACTGGTCTGGTGTTGTGATAACTGGGACATTTTATTTTATGAATTTTTGAAATCCGTGATCATGGCAGTGAAATACACCAAATTCAAGAGTCTTTTATTTTGATATGCCACATCAGATTTTTATGGGATCTCTTTTTTTGCAGACCTGGGGTGGTGTAGTGTCCCCCAGAACTGGTCTGGTGTTGTGATAACTAGGAACTTTTTTTTAATGAATTTTTGAAATCCGTGATCATGGCAGTGAAATATACCAATTTCAGTGGACTTTTATTTTGAAATGCCACATCAGATTTTGATGGGATCTCTTTTGTTGCAGACCTGGGGTGGTGTAGTGTCCCCCAGAACTGGTCTGGTGTTGTGATAACTCTGAATTTTTTTTTTATGAATTTTTGAAATCCGTGATCATGACAGTGAAATATACCAATTTCAGTGGACTTTTATTTTGAAATGCCAAATCAGATTTTGATCGGACCTCTTTTGTTGCAGACCTGGGGTGGTGTAGTGTCCCCCAGAACTGGTCTGGTGTTGTGATAACTAGAAGTTTTTTTTAATGAATTTTTTAAATCCGTGATCATGACAGTGAAATATACCAATTTCAGTGGACTTTTATTTTGAAATGCCACATCAGATTTTGATGGAACCTCTTTTGTTGCAGACCTGGGGTGGTGTCGTGTCCCCCAGAACTGGTCTGGTGTTGTGATAACTAGGAGTTTTTTTTTTTATGAATTTTTGAATTCCGTGATCATGGCAGTGAAATATACCAATTTCAGTGGACTTTTATTTTTAAATCCCACATCAGATTTTGATGGGACCTCTTTTGTTGCAGACCTGGGGTGGTGTAGTGTCCCCCAGAACTGGTCTGGTGTTGTGATAACTAGGAAATTTTATTTTATGAATTTTTTAAATCCGTGATCATGGCAGTGAAATACACCAAATTCAAGAGTCTTTTATTTTGAAATGCCACATCAGATTTTGATGGGATCTCTTTTGTTGCAGACCTGGGGTGGTGTAGTGTCCCCCAGAACTGGTCTGGTGTTGTGATAACTAGGAATTTTTTTTTTATGAATTTTTGAAATCCATGATCATGGCAGTGAAATATACCAATTTCAGTGGACTTTTATTTTGAAATGCCACATCAGATTTTGATGGGACCTCTTTTGTTGCAGACCTGGGGTGGTGTAGTGTACCCCAGAACTGGTCTGGTGTTGTGATAACTCGGAATTTTTTTTTTTATGAATTTTTGAAATCCGTGATCATGGCAGTGAAATACACCAAATTCAAGAGTCTTTTATTTCGAAATGCCATATCAGATTTGTATGGGACCTCTTTTGTTGCAGACCTGGGGGGGTGTAGTGTCCCCCAGAACTGGTCTGGTGTTTTGATAACTAGGAGTTTTTTTTTAATGAATTTTTGAAATCCGTGATCATGGCAGTGAAATATACCAATTTCAGTGGACTTTTATTTTGAAATGCCACATCAGATTTTGATGGAACCTCTTTTGTTGCAGACCTGGGGTGGTGTAGTGTCCCCCAGAACTGGTCTGGTGTTGTGATAACTAGGAGGTTTTTTTTTAATGAATTTTTGAAATCCGTGATCATGGCAGTGAAATACACCAAATTCAAGAGTCTTTTATTTTGAAATGCCACATCAGATTTTGATGGGACCTCTTTTGTTGCAGACCTGGGGTGGTGTAGTGTCCCCCAGAACTGGTCTGGTGTTGCGATATCTCATTAAAAAGATTTCACAGATTTTTTTCAGTCAGGGATAATGAAAGCAACATATGCAGTTTACAGAGATTTTTATTTTGAAATACAATATCAGATGTTCATCAAACCTCTTTTCGCGGAGTCCTTGGTGGTCTGTCACACAGATCTGGACTTGTCTTGCGATACCAATGGGATTATGTTGGGGTGGCTTTGGCTCAGTAGGTAGAACAGGTTCGAATCCCTGCTACGACTGTCCGCATGTCTAAGTGTCCTTGGGCAAGACACTGAACCCTAATTTGCTCCCAGTGGGCATGGCAGCCCCTCGCATGGCAGCAGTCGCCCATTGGTTTATGATTGTGTGTGTGAATATGATTCTTTGTAAAGCGCTTTGGCCACTGTGATGATGGAGATAAAGCGCTATATAAGTGCAGTCCATTGCCATTTATTTTTCCCAAGATATCAAATAAAGTAATTCTTTTAATGTATGTATGTATGTAATGTATCTCAAGATTCTAATTAACTTTGCTGGCTGCATTCCTTAACCGAAGAACACTGACATCCGTATTATTGGGAAGCTTTTATTTTGAAGGTGGCTTCGCCGCGAGTTGGCAACCTATTACCGTAATGCCGAGTATGAACTAAATTAGGGGCGGCTGGCTTGACTGCTACTTTTCGAGTGGAGGCTGGCTTGACCGCAGTAGGTTTTGTTAGGGACTTCCAGGACAAACACTATCTACGAGCTGACATATGTCAGAGGATAGCCGTATTTGGTAACCTATTCAGTGCACCCACCATTCATGTTTTCATGCGCGAGGTCCATTCAGGGACACGCCGTAAAAAAGAGAATGTGTTATGTGTTAGGAAAACTATTATTTGTGTCAGAATACTTTAATTAAAACACTGTGCGATCATACTGTCATAATATGGAAGTTATTTAGTTTTGTCACATAAGAATAGATAAGATAAAATATTTTGGCAATATAGTCAGCCAGAGGTGCTAGGAATGCAAAGTTATCAATGTCCTTTCACCATCGTTCCTGTTACTGTGTTGTGTGTTTTTGTTTGCACATTAAGGACAAAAGTCCTGTTTTTGTTTTAAGTCCTCATTTTAAAAAGGCCATTCGAGCAACAAGTTTGTCCTTATGTTTTTGAGATTAAGGTGAAAGTGTGGACTGAATTGGTGGCAACAAGTGGGGAAATTAAATGCTCGTATTTTGAGGGTAATAGCACGTCAGTAATACACAGTATTGAAGAAGAAGAAAAATAACTATGAACTTGTTAATTTTGGAAGAGTGAACTTAGTTCAAAATTTTGAATTATGAACCGAACTTGTTCATTTTTGGAACGGTGAACTCAACTTTGAACTTGTTCACGTAGAAAATAAACTTTCCCAACACTGGAAACAATACCTGCATGTGCACTTGTACAGCATAATGAATAATAACATACTTAAAATTCCACCATGCAGAATGTCATAAAATATAGTTTGTCCAGTGTTTTCTGTTATTTCACTGTGTTTGTGGAGCAATACAATATTTTGTAGTATTTCTAGCATTGTGTTGCACCCCCTTGCATTAATGTTCCCACATGAGTCAAACTTTGTTAATGTGACTTTTCTTGTGCAAATATTCTAATGAACAATTTCATCATACAATGTACAAACTCCACCATGAAACAAAAGGTCTGTGGGTCAATCCAATGTGTGTCTTGGTGGCAGCCTTGACTCAGAGGGGAACAAAGATTTGGAGAACAAAAGCCTCAGGTTATGTTCATGCATGGATCCACATCCACGACTTCCTCTTCTTTCTAGGGTACTTGGTCTCAAAGGAGAGGTCAGTCATGGTCAGGGTCATGCAATTTGCATTCTTCTTTTCTGCTTGCCTACAGCATTATGAAAGAGTAAACACATCAAAGTGTAGATTAACTGTTGTATGTGCACGCGCGTGTATGAGTGTATTCCATCCCTTGCTGGCCTCGCCTCAGAGTCATGAATACACACCAGTATTGGAGCTTCTTCGAAAGGTCAGCAGTTCAAAGCGATAATCGTGTTTCTGGTTTTGAAGTCTCTCCAGCTCTGTTTGACATTGACTGTGATGTTGCCTCTCATGGAGTAAGCAGGTTTGCCACACTCTTCTCACCATTCAGTCTTTGCAGTTGGCCCTTGGGCCGCCTTTACCGGCCTGTAGGCTGCTCACATGCCACATTGATCGACAGCAATCTTCTTCCAGTTTCATGTCAGGCATTTTCAAACCGTTTATCCCTGCAAAGCCAAATTTCCTTATTCCCACATGGCTTCCAAAGGTGTGGCTATGTTATTATTATTGCTTGCTTTTGTTCGACACAAATCATTCTTCATTTAGGACTTCAATACAACTTATTGTTTTGAAACGGAGGCCAGAGAAGAACGGTGCTCGGAAAAAAAACACAGATTTTCACTTGTTTGAAAAAATAAAGATTCTATCAGTGATGGTGCTTTACAGCCACTTTTAACCCTTGTGATGAAGGTTTGAGGAGATGAGACACTTTCTTTTTATTGGTGTGGGTTAACATGCTGAGAACAGATGAGAATATGTTTAGTCCATGAGAACTCTGGGATACATATTGTACTGCAGGGAGTGGCAATATCTGGCGTAGCCCCTCTACATTGTTACAGTGGCCTCTGATTCATTTTCCTGCTGGCCACTGTCCTTGGCTGTGGTGAAAACCCGTGATTAAGAAATGACTACTCCCCCTCTTGCGAGTAAGTGCAGCTTTAGGCAAAAGAACTTCCTTCCTTGCTCCAATCATTCTCGCTTTCTTCGATGGCTTTTGGCAAGACAAGAACAAAATTAATAGCAGTAATACTAATGAAACTAATAAAGAATCTGCATTTGGTTTCAAGGTAGAGTAGAGCGAACAAGATATTAAGTGGTGATTTACTTTAATTTGAAAAGTTTTAGTTTCTTTTCTGCTGCTTATATTTTTCTTGGTTGCTTTGATAGAAAAAGTCAAATGTGCTGATGACTTCTTTGAGGTCTATAGAATTGTTGGCCCTCTGAAGTTTTTAATGTGAATTTGTTATTATTTTGGCAAGACAGCCAAGGGGACTTAATGCAGATTGTCACATGACAAAACTGGAAAACATGTTGCCTGACTTCCTGTGTGGGTAGCGATAAATACAATCACAGATAAGAATCGGTAGCTATGACATGCCACTTTTCAGCTGCATGCAGCGACGATAAGCTGAGGGGGTCAAAGTCATCAGTACATTTCATATGTAGACGGCAAGATAACCATAAGACCAAAATGCCGGTACATTGTCCTGTATACGGTTGTCCATACAATTACAAGGGAACTGGGAGCAATCTTTCAGAGGTTAAAAAACAAAACAAAAATAAAAAGTGCTTTTCTTAAAATATGTATTAACAGCACATTATTTGGCGTTGACAAAAAAGTAAACCTCATGAAAATCGGTTGAGAAATGAACAAGTTACTACGTACTTTTAATGTCCATGCATCGTCTTTGATGGGAACGTCAACCTCCCCAACATGGCCGCCGCGTAGGCTCATCGTTTAGCTGGGCTGCTATAGCGTATGTAGACTTCATCTACGATAACTACGGGCAGATTAAATGATGGTTTAAACCCAAACTTGCTAGAATAGTATTAATATTCTTTAACGCTGGTGTCTTCGTACGAAGGAATAGTATGTCGTTGGTAAGACCAACAAAATACCAGAACCGGGACAATCCTAACAGTGAGTACTGGTGTATACCACAGTGCGCCATGTGGGGGAAATTCAACTCTGTTGTAAGCTTCCACTACTTTGCAATGGATATAACCTTAAGAAAAATATGGATATGCAATGTGAGACATGAAAATGTGGTCATTAAGAGGACAACACTCTGCAGTAGGCATGTGTGTGAAACAAAGACATTTAATATTTTTACAGGTGCTTTTTCCCAGTCTCCTGCCATTAGGGCACCACCAGTGACCTGAACCGCAAGAAAGTGTTTCATCTTATATTGCTGAATGCGGAAGTTGGTTGTGCATACCCCCTGTCACTTAACAACTCCACTGTGGCACAGTAAAACTGTTCCGGCATAAAAAGGGATACAGGTCCTCCTTTCTGTTTGACCTAACAGCTGAACAGAATAAAACAACAACAACATAATTATAACATTAACTGTGCAGTGTGGTCACGAGGAAAGGAGTCACTGGGTAATCAGTTTGGCCTTTAACCAGTTCAAACTTTTTTATTTTATTATAAATTAGCTTTTCTCCCAAAAACATTTGCATGATTTCCTAGGTATGTCTATAAATAACTGTTCTCCATCCATCGATTTTGTGCACCACTGGTTTACTAGATTTACAAGAAATCACAGCAGACAAGGAGCAAGAGGCAAGATATACCCTAGACTGGTTGACTGTCATTTGCAGTGCACATCTCGACAAACAACCATTCAACACAGACATTCACACGTATGGACAATTTAGACCTCATCAAAAAAAGAATACCTTAAGCAAACTCATGCAATCACGGGAAAAACAAGCAAACTCTACACAGAAATGTTAATGTCAAGGTTGGGGTTGTCGAAGGCGAGGAAGGCAAGGCAAAAAAAAGTGCAGGAGTCTCAAAAAATAATATTTAATCTCCAAAAAGGGCAAACAAGGAACATGGATAAAGCAAAACTAAACAAAGTCCCACAACAGATAACAACCAAACCAAAGTAACAAAGAAACACTTGAATAAACCTAAAACTGGAAACAAACTATGACTGGTGAGTAAGACCTGGAACAGACAGGGACATTGACACCTGACAATGACATGCCACAATGACATGCTAAAATGACAATGAACCGACAAGAACTGAAAGAAACCAGGGAACTAAATACAAACAGATTGACGAGACAATGAGGAACACCCGGACAAGACAAGAGTGGGTGGAGAGAGCTGATTGCTCGACAAAAAGGTAGAAGGTTGACGAGAACAGGTGGACAAAATACCTAAATGAGCACACGACAAACATGGAACACAGGAAAACATGGAACAAAACTAAACAACCCAAACACAGACTATGACACTTAAAACAGAATTTCACCAAACTATATACAGTGGATACGGAAAGTATTGAGACCACCTTAAATGTTTCACTCTTTGTTATATTGTAGCCATTTGCTAAAATTAAGTAATTTTTTTCCTCATTAATGTACACACAGCACACCATATTGACAGGAAAAAACAACAACAATTGTTGTAATCTCTTTACCAATGAGGTACCTGAACACCTCATTAAGGAATGTATCTGACTCCAGGAAGTAGGTGAGTCTCTCGAGACCAGCACAGGAATTTACAGTTCTCCTCTGCCATAAGGGTTATCTATTAGTCATAAGAAAATAAGGACAGAGCACATAAAATGGTGGACCTAATAATAATTTAGGTGGAGATAGAAAGACAAATCAGACAATGAGCCTCATTGACCAATAGTTATGAACAAATTTGCTCTTTAGCACATACAGCGTTTACAAGAAAGTGTAAGTATAGTTTGAAAAAAAGTTTTTCATTTTTTTTCAAGTTTCTTTTAAAGAACATTTGCAATTGAGAAGTAGTAGAAGTATTGTTTTTTTTATCATAAAATATGAAAGTGTGTAAAAAATAAAAACAGACACCAGGCGTGGCCCAAATGGGTTGACAGGCAGGTAGGAGTGAGGATGGAGAGTTTTTGGAGGTAGCCCAACTTTCCTTTCTTCTCTTCAATCTGATGTGCTACTCCAACGGCAGGTGCAAGAATGTCTCTTGTGAATTTGAAATCAATGGGAAGTGAACTGAAAGAGAGGGGTTGCACATACAAAGGCCTGTTTCCAACAGAAATGTATTATTATTATTATGACCATTAAAACCAAACTACGACAAGGGCAAACTACTTGGACACGTAATGAGTTAAGCAACAAACAACAAAAAATTTCTGAAATCCTAGCACTTGTGCGGACGTGGGTGAAAACTATCGATCAAACTATGACTCAGTCACAGATAAGAGCATGTGACGTGTCATAGAAGCGGAAGATACATGTGTAATATCCATCCATCCATTTTCTGAGCCGCTTATCCTCACAACGGTCTATCCCAGCCTATCCCAGCTATCAACGGGCAGGAGGCGGGGTACACCCTGAACTGGTTGCCAGCCAATCGCAGGGCACATATAAACAACCAACCTACGGCAATTTTAGAGTCTTCAATTAACCTAATGCATGTTTTTGGGATGTGGGAGGAAACCGAAGTGGCCGGAGAAAATCCACACAGGGAGAACTTGCAAACTCCACACAGACTGAGCCGGGATTTGAACCCCAGTCCTCAGAACTGTGAGGCAGACGCGCTAACCAGTCCTTCACCATGCCGCCACGTGTGTGATACTTCAATGGAAATAAGAGCTACAAATCTGAAACTCCACCTGAAAAGTTGGCAGCAAGGGAACGAAAGTAAGACCGTCCTAACTGTATTTGAGACACCTCATTCATTCAACATGCATGACTTTATTTTTGTTTACAATTACAGACAGAAGGCTAAATTAAGATTATAAAAACAAAGCCTATATAGTACAGAAGGCTAAATTAAGATTATAAAAACAAAGCCTATATAGCATGTGTCTCATGAATGGTTGTACTATGTTGTGATGCATGTAGGCTCAGAAGCATTATTATACACTTTAATGCACTTCAAACTCTGTGGACAGTTACATACATACTATACGGTAGCCTATCTGTATTTGTGGATGGTTATTTTTAAAATGATTTTTGTCGAGTTTTTAGTACACAATACTTTTTGTGACCGTTTTAAACCTCGCACCTGATAAATTTCATATAATAAAATACTGAAACTGTTGGCGAGGCAAGGGATGGACCGTATCGGATAGGTGATTTGGCTCCACAGGCACAGGCACAGGCAGGGAAAGTACAGGCAGCACAGTACAGCAGGCAGGCATACAGGATGGTACAGGCCCTGAGTGTGGATGTATGAGGTATACGTGTGTGTATGGAAACTTGTCTTGAATGTGTGACGTGTGTGAAGTTGTGTGATTTGTTGCTCAGAGAAGCACAAGAACACACCAAACTATACAAGTCCAATGCACAACAAGTCAAACTGCGCAGTCACTGCTCCGTGATGGTTATGAACAGTTGACCCAGAACACACTGCGCACTCCAAGTGACAGGTAAATCTTACGTCTTAATTTACTCCTAATTTGGAATACCACATGAAGCAGAATATGTAGACTGGTGCTGATCATCACTCTGTAGAGTTTAATTTTACACTGCTTTTTAACTCTGCTGTTAGAGCCATTCTGTCTTCAGAGGGTAGGTAAATACTACATCTAGGTTAAAAAAATAAAAGTTGACTCAGAAATATTGTCCATTTTTTACTGTGCATTCTCAATATATACAAATGCAATATCATCCTGCCTCATCTGTAAATGCTTTAGAATATAACTGCATCATGAATCACATGGATCATAAAATGGGAAAGTGTGTAAAAAATAAAAACAGACACCAGGCGTGGCCCAAATGGGTTGACTGGCAGGTAGGAGTGAGGATGGAGAGTTTTTGGAGGTAGCCCAGCTTTCCTTTCTTCTCTTCAATCTGATGTGCTACTCCAACTGCTGTTTCTTAACAAATTATGGATTTCCCTTGTGTTGTCCCGCAAATACAGTGATTGAATACAAATATGATGATTGGGTCGGATGGGGGGGAACTCTGTGATGAGTCTGCAGACCCTCGCAGCAGCACAAGCAATAGGATGTTTATGCCATAGTATACCCGTAGCTCCCACAATGCAGCGCTACAAGGAGGCGATCTTTCAGTATCTCCTGGCTGGGGTATTCAGGGAGTTTCAGCATGTTGATACTGGAAATTGAAGAAATATAAAGGAAACATGGTCAGAATGGTGAAACTCAGGTCATGGCATCTTATATGCCGCTGGAGGTCTGCTGGTGTCTCAGATCTGGTCGGAAGAAAGACGTTCAGCCAAAAAAAGATTTTCAACCTTTTGTACCTTTCACCAGACAAAGAGGCCTGTCCTTGGTTTCAAACAATCAGCTTTCTGTGTATTTTTGCTCAAGCCAACCTATCATGTACAGTTGCATACTCACATCAACACAACAGCACCCTAAAGTTATGTTCAATTGCTAATTTAATATACAAACCCAATTCCAATAAAGTTTGGACGTTGTGTTAAACATAAATAAAAACAGAATACAATGATTTGCAAATCATGTTCAACCTATATTTAACTGAATACACTACAAAGACAATATATTTAATGTTCAAACTGCTAAACTTGTTTTTAGCAAATAATCATTAACTTAGAATTTTATGGCTGCAACATATTCCAAAAAAGCTGGGACAGGGTCATGTTTACCACTGTGTTACATCACTTTTTATTTTAACAACATTCAATAAACGTTTGGAAACTGAGGACACTAATTGTTGAAGCTTTGTTGGTGGAATTCTTTCCCATTCTTGCTTGATGTACAGCTTCAGCTGTTCAACAGTCTGGGGTCTCCGTTGTCGTATTCTACGCTTCATAATGCGCCACACAATTTCAATGGGAGACAGGTCTGGACTGCAGGCAGGCCAGCCTAGTACCCCCACTCTTTTGCTACGAAGCCACGCTGTTGTAACATGTGCAGAATGTGGTTTGGCATTGTCTTGCTGAAATAAGCAGTGTCAATGAAAAAGACGTTGCTTAGATGGCAGCATATGTTTCTCCAAAACCTGTATGTACCTTTCAGCATTAATGGTGTCTTCACAGATGTGTAAGTTACCCATGCCATTGGCACTAACACAGCCCCATACCATCACAGATGCTGGCTTTTGAACTTTGCGTTCATAACATTACGGATGGTTCTTTTCCTTTTTAGCCCGGAGGACACGACGTCTACAATTTCCAAAAACAATTTCAAATGTGGACTCGTCAGACCACAGAACACGTTTTCACTTTGCATCAGTCCATCTTAGTATGCTTAGATGAGCTCGGGCCCAGAGAAGCTGGTGGCATTTCTGGGTGTTGTTTATAAATGGCTTTTGCTTTGCATAGTAGAGTTTCAAGTTGCACTTAAGAATCTAGCGCCGAACTGTATTTACTGACATTGGTTTTCTGACGTGTTCCTGAGCCCATGTGGTGATATCCTTTACAAACTGATGTTGGTTTTCGGCCTTGCCGCTTACATGCAGTGATTTCTCCAGATTCTCTGAACCTTTTGATGATATTATTGACCGTAGATGATGAAATCCCTAAATTCCTTGCAATTGTACGTCGAGGAACATTGTCCTTAAACTGTACGACTATTTTCTCACGCACTTGTTCACAAAGAGGTGAACCTCGCCCCATCTTTGCTTGTGAATGACTGAGCAATTCAGGGAAGCTCCTTTTATACCCAATCATGGCACCCACCTGTTCCCAATTAGCCTGTTCACTTGTGGGATATTCCAAACAGGTGTTTGATGAGCATTCCTCAACTTTCTCAGTCTTTTTTGCCACCTGTCCCAGCTTTTTTGGAACGTGTTGCAGCCATAAAATTCTAAGTTAATGATTATTTGCTAAAAACAATAAAACTTATCAGTTTGAACATTACATAACTTGTCTTTGTAGTGTATTCAATTAAATATAGGTTGAACATGATTTGTAAATCATTGTATTCTGTTTTTATTCATATTTAACACAACGTCCCAACTTCATTGGAATTGGGGTTGTACTAAAAAAATGGTTGCTTTATTCTGTTGTCATTGATTAAAATGGGACGAACATGGCGCCAAAGAGCCAAGCCATGAAAGTCTGCCGCGGTCACACGCCGCCGCCACTGGACAAAAAGCCTTTAAATGTCACAAAATCAAACCTGTATTACATGGCTCGAATTAAGCGGTCTCGCATTGCAGTTTTGCGCCTCATAAAACACATTAAAAAGCAAAATTGTGAATCAGTTTTGATGCGGAGACGGTTGCGAAGATGGAAGAACTCGGGGTATGTGACACTTGTGATGGGCAAATGATACCGAGGCTTTGGAGCTTGTGTCACTCTTCCTGAAGCAGAGTGATTCGAAACGCTGTGTCTGAGCTTGTATCAAAACTCTAGTGTCAGGTGACCGATGACGTTTGCTGTTTCGCTTCGCGCTTCATTCCTTCAAAATATTTCGAAGCTTATCATTGGCTCATAGTCTTTCAGTGTGTGTCATTGGTTCATGGCGTTGCAACGCATTGTAAGCCAATGACAACCAACGAACATTTAACCCTAAATATAATTTGCATTTATTCTTTGGGTTAATCTGGAATGTGTTTTAGAGTATTGGGGAGAGCATCTGCATATTTTATTGTAATGACGATATAATCATTATTTGATATGAATGAACAAAACACTTGAATGCAGCCCAACTGTAGGCCGGTCCCAAGCCCGGATAAATGCAGAGGGTTGCGTCAGGAAGGGCATCCGGCTTAAAACTTTGCCAAACAAACATGAGCGTTCATCCAAAGAATTCCATACCGGATCGGTTGTGGCCTGGGTTAACAACGTCCGCCAACGGTGCCGTCCACCTAGGCGTCGTTGGAAATCCAGCTACTGTGTGTCGAAGTCAAAGAAGAGGTGAAAAGCGGGTTCTTCGGCATAAAGAGGAAATCACAGAGCCTAGAACTGAATGTGGGGACTTTGAATGTTGGGACTATGACAGGAAAATCTCGGGAGTTGGTTGACATGATGATGAGGAGAAAGGTTGATATATTGTGTGTCCAGGTGACCAGGTGGAAAGGCAGTAAGGCTAGAACTTTAGGGGCAGGGTATAAATTATTTTAACATGGTGTAGATGGGAAGAGAAATGGAGTCGGGGTTATTTTAAAAGAAGAGTTGGCTAAGAGCCAGCTTCTGTAGCCGGGGATCGGCTCGCCAAGGTCCCCGCCTTCGGCCACCGCACAGCTCGCACTGCACCCGACCCCTATGGCCCCTCCCACAGGTGTTGAGCCCATGGGAATGGGGACCACACTCCTCAGCCTCCCTGGTAAGGTCTATTCAGGGGTGCTGGAGAGGAGGGTCCGTCGGGAAGTTGAATCCCAGATTCAGGAGGAGCAGTGTGGTTTTCGTCCTGGCCGTGGAACAGTGGACCAGCTCTACATCCTTGGCAGGGTCCTCGAGGGTGCATGGGAGTTCGCCCAACCAGTCTGCATGTGTTTTGTGGACTTGGAGAAGGCGTTCGACCGTGTCCCTCGGGTGGTCCTGTGGGGGGTCCTGTGGAGTATGGGGTACCGACCCCCCTGATACGGGCTGTTCGGTCCCTGTACGACCGGAGTCAGAGTTTGGTCTGCATATCCGGCAGTAAGTCGGACTCATTCCCGGTGAGGGTTGGACTCCACCAAGGCTGCCTTTTGTCACTGATTCTGTTCATAACTTTTATGGACAGAATTTCTTTTTGCAGATGATGTGGTTCTGTTGGCTTCATCAAACCGTGACCTCCAACTCTCATTGGAGCAGTTCGCAGCCGAGTGTGAAGCGACTGGGATGAGAATCAGCACCTCCAAATCTGAGACCATGGTCCTCAGTCGGAAAAGGGTGGCGTACCCTCTCCAGGTCGGGGATGAGATCCTGCCCCAAGTGGAGGAGTTCAAGTATCTTGGGGTCTTGTTCACAAGTGAGGGAAGAATTGAACGGGAGATCGACAGGCGGATCGGTGCAGCGTCTGCAGTGATGCGGACTTTGTATCGATCCGTTGTGGTTAAGGAGCTAAGCCGAAAGGCGAAGCTCTCGATTTATCGGTCGATCTACGTTCCTACCCTCACCTATGGTCACGAGCTGTGGGTCGTGCCCGAAAGAACAAGATCCCGGATACAAGCGGCCGAAATGAGTTTCCTCCGCAGGGTGTCCGGGCTCTTCCTTAGAGATAGGGTGAGAAGCTCGGTCATCCGGGAGGATCTCAGAGTAGAGCCGTTGCTCCTTCACATTGAGAGGAGCCAGATGAGGTGGCTGGGGCATCTGATTCGCTTCCCTGGTGAGGTATTCCGGGCACGTCCCACCGGGTGTAGACCCCGGGGATGACCCAGGACACGCTGGAGAGACTACATCCTTCGGCTGACCTGGGAACGCCTCAGGATCCCCCCGGAAGAGATGGATGAAGTGGCTGGGGAAAGGGAAGTCTGGGCGTCCCTGCTTAAGCTACTGCCCCCGCGAACCGACCTCGGATAAGCGGTAGAAGATGGATGGAGTTGGCTAAGAATGTCTCAGAGGTGAAAAGACTATCAGATCGAGTGATGAGGCAGAAACTTGAAATTGAGGGTGTTATGTATAATGTGGCTATGCCCCACAGGTATGATGTGACCTAGAGGTGAAAGAGAAATTCTGGAAGGAGCTCGACGAAGTAGTTCTGAGCATCCCAGAAAGAGAAAGAGTCGTGATTGGTGCAGATTGTAATGGACATGTTGGTGAAGAAAATAGGGGTGATGAAGAAGTGATGGGTAAGTACGGCATCCAGGAAAGGAACTTGGAGGGAGAGATGGTGGTAGAGAATGGAAATTCCTGTAGTGAACACTTTTTTCCAGAAGAGGCAGGAACATAGGGTGACCTAGAGCAGAGGTAGAAGCATGCAGGTGGATTACATCTTGTGCAGACGATGTAATCTGAAGGAGGTTACAGACTGTAAGCTTGTGGTAGGGGAGAGTGTGGCTTGACATCATATGATGGTGGTGTGTAAGATGATTCTGGTGGTGGGGAGGAAGATTAGGAAGACAAAGGCAGAGCAGAGAACCATGTGGTGGAAGCTGAGATAGTGTTGTGCAGCTTTTCGTCAAGAGGTGAGACAGGCTCTCGGTGGACAGGAGGAGCTTCCAGAAGACTGGACCACTGCAGCCAAGGTGATCAGAGAGGCAGGCAGGAGTGTACTTGGTGTATCTTCTGGCAGGAAAGGAGAGAAGGAGACTTGGTGGTGGAACCTCACAGTACAGGAAATCATACAGGGAAAAAGGTTAGCTAAGAAGTGGGACACTGAGAGGACCGAGGAGAGGCGAAAGGAATACATTGAGATGCAACACAGGGCAAAGGTAGAGGTGGCAAAGGCCAAACATATGAGGCATATGATGATATGTATGGCAGGTTGGACACTAAAGAAGGAGAAAATGATCTATACAGGCTGACCAGACAGAGGGATAGAGATGGGAAGGATGTGCAACAGGTTAGGGTGATTAAGGATAGAGATGGAAATATGTTGACTGGTGCCAGCAGTGTGATCGCTCGATGAAAAGAATATATATATATATATATATATATATATATATATATATATATATATATATATATATAATGAGAGAGAAGGGAGAGTAGAAGAGGCAAGTGTGGTGGATTAGTAAGGCGGAAGTTAGAAAGGCATTAAAGAGGATGAAAAATGGAAAGGCAGTTGGTCCTGATGACATTCCTGTGTAGGAATGGAAGCATCTCGGAGAGGTGGCTGTGGAGTTTTTGACCAGCTTGTTCAATAGAATTCGAGATGCCTGAGGAATGGAGGAAAAGTGTGCTGCTGTCCATTTTTAAGAACAAGGGTAATGTGCAGAGCTGTGGGAACTATAGAGGAATAAAGTTGATGAGCCACACAAAGAAGTTATGGGAAAGAGTAGTGGAGGCTAGACTCAGGACAGAAGTGAGTATTTGTGAGCAACAGTATGGTTTCATGCCTCGAAAGAGTACCACAGATGCATTATTTGCCTTGAGGATGTTGATGGAAAAGTACAGAGAAGGTCAGAAGGAGCTACATTGTGTCATTGTAGATCTAGAGAAAGCCTATGACAGAGTACCCAGAGAGGAGCTGTGGTACTGCATGCAGAAGTCTGGAGTGGCAGAGAAGTATGTTAGAACAATACAGGACATATCCGAGGGCAGCAGAACAGCGGTGAGGTGTGCTGTAGGTGTGACAGACGACTTTAAGGTGGAGGTGGGACTGCATCAGGGTTCAGCCCTGAGCCCCTTCCTGTTTGCAGTGGTGATGGATAGGCTGACAGATTAGGTTAGACTGGAATCCCCGTGGACCATGATGTTTGCAGATGACATTGTGATCTGCAGTGAGCAGGTGGAGGCAGTTAGAAAGATGGAGGCATGCACTGGAAAGCAGAGGAATGAAGATTAGCCGAAGTAAGACAGAATATATGTGCATGAATGAGAGGGGTGGTTGGGGAAGAGTGAGGCTACAGGGAGAAGAGATAGCAAGGGTGGAGGACTTTAAATACTTGGGGTCAACCGTCCAGAGCAATGGTGAGTGTGGTCAGGAAGTGAAGAAACAGGTCCAAGGAGGTGGGAACGGGTGGAGGAAGGTGTCAGGTGTGTTATGTGACAGAAGAGTCTCTGCTAGAATGAAGGGCAAAGTTTATAAGTCAGTGGTGAGGCCAGCCATGATGAACGGATTAGAGACAGTGGCACTGAAAAGACAACAGGAAGCAGAGCTGGAGGTGGCGGAAATGAATATGTTGAGGTTTGCTCTCGGAGTGACCAGGTTGGATTAAATTAGAAATGAGCTCATCAGAGGAACACCCAAGGTTCGATGTTTTGGAGACAAAGTTAGAGAGAGCAGACTTTCGATGGTTTGGACACGTCCAGAGGAGAAATAGTGAGTATATTGGTAGAAGGATGAGGAGGATCGAGCTGCCAGGCAAGAGAGTTAGAGAAAAACCAAAGAGAAGGTTAATGGATGTCGTGAGGGAAGACATGAGGGCAGTTGGTGTTCGAGAGGAGGATGCAGGAGATAGGCTTACATGGAAAAGGATGACGCGCTGTGGCGACCCCTAAAGGCACAAGGAAAAGAAGAATGAACAAAACACTTGAATGACCATACAGACTTTTCTGAACTTCTATTGCTGTCATGGGAAACAGTGCCAGTGCTTCAGTCGTGCTCTTAAGAGGTTGCTATGGCTTCAGTTGTCCACCAGATGTCACCGTCACTGAAGCTTTGAATCTTTTTCGGCACAATTGTTAAAAGCCTCAGTGCTTCATGAGGCTTCACTGGCCCACTGCTATGTGACACAACGTGCTAACGTCACTGATGGGTGGACACGGAAGCAAAGCTATTCAGTTGAGGAGCGGGAAGACAGTGGTTGCAAGATGCAACACGACGCTAACTTGAGAAGGGGAAAAAAAAAAGAAAATGGTGAAAGTGTGAGAACATCTCATAGTGAAATGCAAGGCGAGCAACCTTTTTTTGTAACGGACCTTTCTCTCCGCCGAGTCGCAGGACCTGAGAGACCAAGGTGAATTTAACATTACGCAAATCAGTGAGATTAACGTTAGTCTACCTTACTAACATAACGTTAGCCCTGTGGGCTGCAGAGTGTCTCTGTTAATTATGAGTAATGTCGAATGTGTGGCTTGTTTATTACGGTGACAAGTACAGTATAACACAACCATAGCAATATATACAGGGTGCTTTTTGCAGTGTAGTCACTGTGTGACATGGTGAATTTGATGATCTGTAAGTTGCAAAACCTTAAAGCTCAGAGGACAAAAATGATACAAATTTTCTTATTTCTAGAACCCCTTTACAAACCACATCTACCATTTCAAAGTGATTATATAGCAGATATACAGCAGTTAAATCGATAAATATGATTCAGAATGTGCCTTCTGGTTTTTGCATCTAGCGCCTGTGACGTAACACTAGCCAACAGCCTGTTCATTCGGCATTGTGTGCTACTGTTCCATGCTGTTGTTCCTGTACTTGTATATTTGTTTTCATATGATTTCGCGATTTCACGATGGTCTATTGCGTGGCATTTGGTTGTACAAATGGTTAAGGCAGTGGCGAGAGTTTCTTTGGCTTTCCAAGTGAAAAAGGAATACGTGACCAGTGGATAGGGAAAGTCATTCGACAGGGGAAGAAACGTGATCAGCTATGGGTGTTGAGCAATCATTCCAAACTCTGTGCTGATCACTTCGAATCAGTGTGTTTTGAGAAAGACTTAGCAGAAAGCATTGGATGGGTGTAGTTAGGCAGAGGCTGAAACCAGCTGCGGTGCCAACTATTTTTCCTATGGCCATCGGGACGTCAACCGCCAGCAAGAGAACTAAATCTCGCAGCCGCCATGGTACAACGGCGAAGCGGCACAGACAAGTTGAGGATTTCCTTGTATATACCTACGACTACTGTGGTTATTATACACTGGGCGGTAGGAAAAAAAGACCCCACGCAGTACTTTTTCAGTCCTGTCGTCTGTACTTCTGCCGATATAACAAGCCAACAGACACAGCCAAGATTTTCTGTGCAGCATGTTATAAAGCTACTCGAGCAAGGGGCACACAATCTATAGGAATACTGCATACTATGTAGAAGCTTGCGCCGTGTCTCTGGAACATGAATATATAATGCATATAGTCGTGCTAAAAAATATTGGCACCCCTGGGGTTCCATTATTTCTAGCCATGACTGTATAAAATACATGCTTGTCTGACCCCATGAGCATGCCTGTTATATTTTATTGTAACAAAGAAATCCTTCTCTCACTATTCTGTCATTTACCAAATAGAAATAATTTTGGTAATCCTAAAACAGGAAAGGTTTAGTCTGATTTCATGTCAGACAGTCAACAAAAAAAGCATTGTGTGTCTGCACTGGCACTGCAGGGGAGACAATATTTTTTAGCACAATGGTAATACTACATGTAAGGATGATGTGGCTTGGTCTCAACCATCTTTTTTGTTTTAAATAAGCTGATTAAAAATATGTTATTTAAATCACGTAAAAAAAAATCTTTATTCAAATATGGGATTGTTATTAAATAACCCATTGATTAAAATAATTTGCAGTTAGGTAAATTTCCTGTGTGTATCAAACTCAAGCCTGCAAATCCTGACCCACAGTCTGACTAATCAAGGGGTTGTGTGCTTATTCACAAATAAAGTGGTTAATCTTTCATTATTATTCCAGATGGTGTCCGAGTTACAAGGAGCAAGAGCAATAGATGACAACCAGAATGTCACATCAAATGATGCTAATACTGCCATGGACATAACAGAAATTCTACCACAATCCAATCTCAACTCTGTGTGTATCCAGGCTACGGTTGACAGTAAGCCAGTCAGTACTCAAACATCATGGGTGAGTTGGAATATAATATACTTTATTTATCAAGTGCTTTGATCACTACCTCAAATCATCGCAATCATTACCTTCTTACTCACACAAACTTTTCACATTTTCAGTATAAGTGAAACTATGGGTGGGACCCAAGTCACATCGACAGTGAGGCAGAGGCATAAAAAAGTTTAGTGTGACGCAGCTGTGGGAGCAGTTTCCAAGATGAGACAAACTAACTGGGCAGAAAATGTAGGCCCTTCGTGTGTGCATGCTGGTCTGCAATGCACATTGCTGGATGATGGCCGTTTAGATACGAGCACAGAGCTGGATGATTCCATATTAGACAAAGATGTCGAAAATGAGGACTATTCTCCTGGTAATGAGGATCAATCTGATGATGATGACGACACTGAAGAAGAATGGTCAGTAATGAGGGAAGCTTGCAAATACAACTAGAAAGTTTGTGTCCACTTGACGTGTACTTTTTGTGTACAGGAAGTTCTCGATTTACGAACGAGTTCCATTCCTACGCTGGCGACGCAACATGAATTTTCGCGTAAGTCGGATTTCATCGTTAAAGTCGAAATTTATGGCAAAATACTTCTGTTACGGGTATTGTCCCACGTGATTGTGACAGGCGTGTGCGTCGATGTGTGAGTGAGACGGGACTGCGCAGGCGTCGTCCGGCGCGACTGTGAAGGATGAAGGAGTGTGCGCCGGTGCGAGTGTGTACAGTAGCAAGTGTAGTGACGGCGACCGGGGAAGAGTAGCGATTAGCGGAGGACCCGTTGATGTTGAATGTGCAGAGGAGCTAATAAAGCCATTAAAGCAGCAAATCGGTGTTTTGTGCCTTTATTGTTGCCGCCACCCAGCTCAGCTGTGCAACGAGAGAAGGGAGTTAACACCTGCGTCTCCCGACCACAGTCAGGTGACCGTAGCAGGAAGGGTTAACACTTCGTATAAAGAAATTAAAATAGAAAAATAAGATGCTGTACTTACCATTACTGCTGAGAGTGTGAAAAAAGGAGTACGAAAAGGGCAAAGATACTCCCGCCGCACAAACACAGACAAGCACTATGCACTAGCTAAGCAGAAACACTATGGTGCTGTGACAAAATGGCGGACGAGGCACGGGCGTCGTAAAGTCGAAACGTCGTAGGTCGAGTGCATCGTAACTCAAGGACTTCCTGTATACTGCAAGTATACTAGTTTATGCTTTTCACCGTTGTAAGTTACAGATACAGCTCTTGTTTTTTGTTATACTGTAGAACAGGGGCGAGACAAATGATTCACACTTCAAACTTGGTTTTTACAGGATTTCCTTGAAGGAGAAGGAGTCCATCATTGATGGAAACCCTATTCGAATGCGGAAGTTTGTTGTTTTTGAATTGTGCCTACGAGCACTCCTGGCAATCTGTGCTGTCTGTTCCAGCCCATGCCAGGTGGCCATTAAAATATTACAGGAAGATTTGCCGTGTTCAAAGCAACATGAAGACATGGTAACATCAAAGAATGGTACAGCCAACCAATGTCAGGTTGTATGCCTCTAAGTAACTTGCTGGGTGCCAGTGCCATCCTATTTAGCGGCTGCAGTCCAGTGAAGGTGATAAATATGCTCAAAAGTCTTAAAATAATTCCTTTTTCAAAGAGGACATTCTGTTGTATTCAGAATGCTTACCTACTTCCAACCGTCAACCTAGTGTGGAAACATCCCTTCTGGAGGGAGTTCAGGGAAAACAGCTAACAGTTGATGGTGATGCACGATGGTGCTCTCCTGGGCACACGGCCAAATATGGTTCATACACTGTTATGAACCTCGAAGACTCACAGACCTTAGACACCCAATTGCTACAGGTACTGGTCTTTGCAATGACATTCCTTGGGATCAAGCTAGTATTCAGGCTAAATGTATTCATATTTTCAAAACAATTCCCATTTCAGGATACAGAGGTGAATAACTCTCAAGCCATGGAATTGAGGGCTTGAAGAAGTGCCTTGCCTTGTTACAGAGGAATGGTGTCACCATGAAAACATTCTGACAGACCGCGACTCTCAAATTAAGAAATTTCTGAGGGAAACCCATAAGGACCTTTGCCACTGGTTTGACGTTTGGCAAGTCGCAAAAGGTAATCTTACCTCTACTTTTATGTCACTTTTATGATTGTCCATGCACGTTTATGTTTTTTACATTAAAGGACTAATCAGACAAAGGTATTTGAAGCACTGGACTGATAATGATTTTCTTTTCAGGAATCAAGAAGCAGCTGCTGGTTGTTTGAGGAAGTTTAAAAAAAAAAAAAAAAAAAAGTTAAGGCTTTAGAAGAAATTGAGAAAAATGCCAAATGTCTGGATATGTGGTTGACTGTTAGATTTATATGCAAATAGGGATAGAAGCTTTCTGACAAAAGAAGGGCAAGTTCCTGGTAACTGTGTAGCATCTGTGGTCTAATCTGTGCGAGTTGGCCAAGGGGAGGATATCAGGTTGTGGTCACGAGCTGGGTTCCACAGTGGCCTCACCCTATGACAAAGATCAAGAAGAGTGCAATCTGGAAGAGGACCAACAACACAACCGCCTACTGCGACCCAAAGCACGGTCCTCCACACGCAGCAATTCTGCGGTACCCCCCCTTCTCTCACAGCCTGCTGCAGTGTCACAACAAGAGCAGCCACCTCCCTCCTACACCGCCAGGCCTCGTGGGCTGCACTCGATGCCAGCCTCATGGACAGACAGCAAGCATCACTGAACCAGAATTGAGGAGGTTGACAAGGGAGGGGATGCGGAGGGGTGCAGAAGATGCTTCCATAGTGTAAAGAAGGAACATTGAATGGACACTGGATCAGAGACTGTCCGAAGAAGCTAAATAAAAGGGCAAGACTTTCGTACTCATGGTGGTGATCGATGATGGGGGACCCAGTTCGTCCGACATCTGGCTGAATTCCGGAGGCCCCAAAGACAGAGCAGCACTTAACTGGTGATATATAGGCACAGACACGCATTCAACATTGCTGTTTCTTTTTGTTATTTTTCTGCAATGAAGACACGCTTGGCACTGATAATACTGCTTCGCTTAGGTTAGTTATTAAGAAGAAGAAGAATCTTTGTCACTGTGATTGTCATGAACATGCATGCATGCACACGAAATTTGTTCTCTGCATTTTACCCATCACAGTGAATAGACACACTTGTTAGTGGAGCACACTGGAGCAGGGAGAAGCTTAGGCGCTGGGGAACAGCTCGGGGTATCGGTGTCTTGCTCAAGGACACCACAGCAGTGATTAATTTAAAATTAATCAATTAATCAAATTTATTAATTTAAAATTGAAATACTTGAAATGTAGAATAATTATTTGTAATTGTCTGAGAATCTATTTCCCGCGTTAAATGCTGGAAATGTTCGGTCTGGGACCGAAGGTGTAGCAGTTTGGAACTGCTTAAACAAATCTACAGTAGGCCGGGGATGGTGTAACTTGGCTTGGGGCCTAAGAGAAGGTGATCGAGGAATCACCTGAAATATAGGATGGTTATTTGTAATTTTTCAAGGTTTCGAGAAACTATCCCGCTAGTGGACATTTGGTCAGGGAAAAATAATTAAAATGCAATAATTGATGATAGAAACATTTTAATAAAAAAAAAAAGGGTGGTTGCCATGTGGTGTTGAAATGGTCGCAGTCCATCACCATTCACATTTACTGGTAAGCAGCATCAAGCAAAGGGAACAGTGAGGAATGTCGGCAGAAGTGGCTGTCAACTGTCAACCATGTCGAGACTGTTCACGAGGGCCATGGTGACGCATTTACAGATGTCTGCATGATGAAATGGTAGATGAAAGAGAATGGCTCATAAAAGGTAAAGTGAATCAAATAAGCTTATAGAAAGATACGCAGGGGATGGGGATAAGATGCATGTAATACGCTGTATAAAAATACAAAAATGTTTGAGTGTGCATGATTCAGAGATGCTACTTCTCTTAATTATGTCCATTGATGTGTTCCAGGATCAAAAGGACATAAGGAAGTGCAATAATAGTAAATAATAAGATGTTGCTCAAAGATATTGGCAACTTATCCCTGATTCAACAAACATCAAGCCTTAAGGCCTACCATAAAGTAGTGTTTTACTTCGCTCCAAAAGCCTCCCATTTCTCACACAAAACAATGAAAGCAAGGTACTGTACATTATTGGTGAAACTAAATATACAGTGGGTACGTAAAGTATTCAGACCCCCTTAAAATTTGTACTCTTTGTTATATTGCAGCAATTTGCTAAAATCATTTAATGTATTAATGTACACACAGCACCCCATATAAAAAATGGAATTGTTGAAATTTTTGCTGATTTATTAAAAAAGAAAAACTGAACTATTTCACAGCCATAAGTATTCAGATTCTTTGCTCAATATTTAGTAGAAGCACCCTTTTGAGCTAATACAGCTATGAGTTTTTTTTGGAATAATGCAATAAGTTTTCCACACCTAGATTTGGGGATCCTCTGCCATCCCTCCTTGCAGATCCTCTCCAGTTCTGTCAGGTTGGATGGTGAACGTTGGTGGAAAGCCATTTTCAGGTCTCTCCAGAGATGCTCAATCCAGGATATCCCTGTACTGGCTGTGCCTTGCCACAATTCTGTCTCTGACCTCTTCAGGCAGTTCCTTTGACCTCATGATTCTCATTTGCTCTGATATGCACTGTGAGCTGTAAGGTCTTATATAGACAGGTGTGTGGCTTTCCTAATCAAGTCCAATCAGTATAATCAAACACAGCTGGACTCCAATGAAGGTGTAGAACAATCTCAAGGATGATCAGAAGAAATGGACAGCACCTGAGTTACTTCTGCTGCCTTCAAGGTTGAAAATTTCTGTCTCATTTGCATTACGTCATCCAGCAATGTCTGGACATAGTGTAGAACAAAAATGTTTGGACAAATCTGAAGGAGCAAGTATTTGTTATTAAACACACCTGTCGCCGAACATACTTACCATAGGTAATTGGTGCCTTGACCTCCTTTGCCACTGGCTTACCATCCTTTCCTTCATTTGTCCAAACATTTTTGTTCTACACTATGTCCAGACATTGCTGGATGACGTAATGCAAATGAGACAGACATTTTCAACCTTGAAGGCAGCAGGAATTGATGCCAGTGTGATATCTGTGCCATGAAATGTTGTTGACAAATATGACAGGGTTGACAAGATGCAGGTGGTATGTGAAAAAAAACACACCAGGTTCAACAAAGTTCTGGTTTCATTAGACTTTTGGATATTTAAATCACTTCTAAACTTTTTCACTCTCCCACTGAGCATGTACTCTACGAACAACACAGGATGGCAGAACTCTTCTGTTTTTCTTCCCAAGGATGTGAGGATTGCAACATCACTTCCGGTAGTCCTTGCGTTGGATAGAGTACCTACCCGTACTGATTTTCGGGTATGTTTGGGGAGTGCTCAATATGCGTAATAAAAACGCAATTTTTAGCTAAACTATAGTTCACAACTTGCTGGAAGTGACGTGCATGTATTACATAACATATAAACAATCCAAATATGACTTTTAACTGACCCCATAACATCTTTGTCCTCTAACCTTTAAGAAGGTGAAAAACTTGGCAAATGTGGCCAGAGGGGAGTAAGAGTAAAAAGGGCCATGTACCCAAACAGAGGAGGGCTTTAGTCAAGTGAGATGAAGGAAATATTTGTTTTCTCACTCTCTCTCTCTCTCTCTCTCTCTCTCTCTGTTTGTTCCTTCTAGTTTGGAAAAATTGAGCACTTCCAAAACTTGTAGTAGTACAAAGAATATGTGTCTTATTCCATGTCATCTGGTCTAAATTTGTAAATGTACAGCCATGAAGCTAATCTATTAATATGTTACACAATGCTAAAATGCTAGCTGCTTAAGTGAAGATGCACAAAAGCTGCTAATGATTTTATTTATTTATTTTTTCAAATGAATGCCTTATCTTTTATGCACAATGTGAATTTAAGAAATACCCAACTATTCGTACGTTATTAAGTGAAAGGTCTTATTTTCTCTTTTGTATTCATAGCTGCTCTTTAACCAATAAAAAATAGAGTTTATCCAAACAATTGTTTGGTAGAAATTTCAGTAGGATACTCGAGTACTAAAATATTCGTTAGCTGCAGCCCTACATTCAACTCCCCCGTCATATTGTCATATTTCTATCGTTAAATAAAACCCTTCCCCCAATAAAGAAATGATTTGCAAAACTGCTCCTCAAAGATTATTTTTTTTTATTTCAAGCCGTGTGTTATGTCATCTTCCCAAACTCTTTTTCAAAGGTGAGCAATGCAATCTATAAAAGAATGAGCTGGCAAAGCCCGTGTAAATAGGCTGAATGAATCAACACGCACTTAACTCATGAGGCTGCCTTCCTTCTGCAACGAAGCATTATAGCGATAAATTTTAACAAAACAAGCCTACTGAAATTTATGTAAGCTCACTATTTTCACTCATGATTGCACCAAAAAACAAAACATCCAGACTTTCAATATAGGTGACAATTACACCGCAAAACACATACTAGTTCAATAAGCAAATGTCCTGACCTCCATTGCTGACGTCAGCAGGCTCACGCAAATGTGGGCCAGCCAAAATATGGCTGAATATCAAATGTTATCAAAAAACAATCCAAACAAATTACTACTGAGTTTATATTGCGGGGAGGTTTGTCTGCAGGCATTGTTTTTAAGTTCAGTATTATGGAATAAGCTCCAATGTCTACAGCATTAGAGAGGTCCTTTAATGTTGCTGTAGTTTTTCTTGGCTAAACCCTCCTAAACCATTTTTCTTCTTGTCTTTCCATCAATTTTGTAAGGTTGTGACCAGGTCACATTAATGGTGGAAAAAGTTTTGAAATTATTTATCTTGGTCTAATTTTTTAAAATCACAAAAACCTGAGATTTGAACAAGGATGTGTAGACTTTTAATACCCACTGCATAAGAATTTATTTAGCTTCAACCATTTTTAGCAGTACAAATCTGGAAAGGTCTCTCATCATCATAATTGCTAAGTATTCTTGCATATAACAGCAATCATTTTAAGATTGAGGACAGCTTTCTTTGGAGTTTGAAAGTTTGTTTCCAACATCTGAGTCACAACCATGCAGAAGGATGCCTACTGAAAATAAAATGCATTGATAAACTATTTTGAATCAAATAACACCCCACGGGGGAAATTAGTCAAATAGAAGAAAGATGCTGAAAATTAGATCCCCATCAAATGGCTCTGCCTTTGAAAGTGGGTATTCCCTGTCTTGACATTATGTCCCTGAGGCAAATGCGGGGGCAGTGTTTAGTCGTTGGTCCATTTGGTCGAATGGATCAGTTCCATTTTTAGTTGTCGACGCTGTAAATCATAGATTTATAGGCTGCTTAAAAAAGAATCCAAACTACAAACAGATACATAATAATTGGAAGATGTTCATGATTAAATTAATATGATATTTAATAAGGTAAATTTAAATATATAATACTTTACAGAGCATACCACTCTTTATATAATATACAGTATAGTACATATGAAGGGATTAATTATGTTACCTGATCAAATTGTAAATAGGCTGAACTGATTGGTGGAATGTAACCAACCTAACTATTCATACAAATCCACACACTATTAAAAAACACAAAACTGGAATGGGCTGAAAAAAAGTGCGGAGTGGTTACCAAGTACTCGAGGTAGGCAGAAGGTTGGATGTGTATGGCACTGCAGCAATGGTGAACTTCTGTAAACCGCTACCACCCATCAAATAGGCAAAGCCCCCATGAGGAACTCTGGAACTGATAGTGAAAGATGAAGTGGGTCAAGGTAAGATTCGAAAAAAAATTTCTTAACAGAGAAGGTTCAATGGAGCAGACAAACCTTCCAGTGACAAATTGAAGCATCAGAACTCGTTCCTCCTGGGTTAGCTGCCACACCACTTTCCAAAACCACTGTATACCACAGTAGACAAAGAAAAAAGTTTAAAAAAAAAAAAAAAAAAAACGCAAGACAGTGACAATAAACAAGCAGACAAAGCATTTTAGCCAATAAATCTCCCTCTCCTCACATCCACCTTCAGGCCACTTAAGCCATGTCCCATCAAACAGTGAGTACTTCTTAATTGATTTACTTTTACCAGGTTCACAACTATATATATTTTTTTTTAAACAGTTAACATATCTTTTTGCTGAATGATTAAATGCTACTCAAAAAACTTCCTGTAGAGTTGTTAAAGGTTTTTATAATGGTGAGTTTGACTGTAACAGATGATTTCACTTTCCAATATTATATTGTCTATTGGAATTTGTTTTTGAAATACGACCAAAATCGTATGAACATTTGACTCAAATATATTAAACTGTCATGAAATTAAACTAGGCTTCTGCACTGTATGTCAGTGGATCGTCCTTCCAATACTTTTCCGATAAATCTATTTGTACAGCTACAAAAGTAGTAGTCAATATGAAGTGAATGAGTCTCTCACCAAATCTTACAGAAATCAGTCACAGTAGCAGATAAAGAGCCCACCTGAATGACAGGCTCCTGGGGGTTGTAGCCGCTGGTGTACTCAGTGTTCCTGCACCAATCCTGCACATCGATCTCTGGCATCCCTGACAGCAGGAGCTCCTGCACACAAGCAAGAAATTCACAAATGGAGTGAGGGAAATTTATTTTACAGTGATTGGCTTTTTATACGGAACACATCGTTGCCAGTAATATATTGCAGCTGTCTGTGTATTTATGAAGTATCAGAGGTGTGTGAATCACTATGAATAAGCTGTGCGCCGTTCACACAGGCATAAATAAATTGCAGCTCTGCCTTTCAGTCTTTGTCCCGCTAACAGTGGCAACACACAACAGTGGATTAGCACCTTGTCTACAACAGGATGCTAAAAGGTGATAAAAAAAATGTCCAACTCGCACAATTGAACTGATTGTCTCAATAAGTTCTGTATTGATCCTTAGACATGACGAGGTGACTTGGAGTCAAATATTAAGACAGTGAAAGAGTTCATGATTTTGCCTTGACACACCTCAACAATGGAGTTTAAGTAAAAACAAGACTGAAAGCCTGTGGACTGATTGAAGAGGTTCACAAAAAGAGGTTCAACAGTATTTGAACACTGGATGTATGGCTCCGGACATCACAGACTACAAAGGATTTCCATGGATCTATTAATTTAGAATCACCTTGATTGTCATGAACATGCATGCATGCACCCAAAATTTCTTCGCTGCATTTCACCCATCACAGTGAACACACACACACTGGAGCAGCGGGCAGCTGAAGCGCCCGGAGGAGCAGTTCGGGGTATCAGTGTCTTGCTCAAGGACACCACAGCCGTGAGACTTGGGGATGTTGGCAGATGGTCCGGTCGGGGTCTTGAACCCATGTCCCCCACGGTGGCAGGCAACAATCTTAACCATTCGGCCACGGCTGCCGATGTTCAATGTTAAATGTTCAATTTACAAATATATCAACTGCACAATTAGCAATCCCTAATTCCAAAACAAATAAATGCAGTTTTTGTGAAACCTCTTCCATTAAAACTGAGTTTCCGCTTCAACCACATCTTTAACTGTGTTCTGTCATTATGGCGCGCGTATCTTCATTTGATCATGCTCACTTTGCCATGAAACAGCTGAGCAGCCAATTGTGCCATTACTTTTGGTCCCTTCAAAAGTGGGAGTCACATTTGCTAACTGTTGTAATTCGTACACTGTTTATCTGACTTGGATGTAAATACCCTCCATTTAAAGCTAAAAGTCTGCAGTTAAAGCACATCTGGTTTGTTTAATTTCAAATCCATTGTTTTGAGCCAGAAAGAAGAGAAGAATTGTCTAGATGTCCCAATATTTATGGGCCTGAAGTGTAACTACCTCATACCTTTGCACACAACTGCACATAACATCTTTGGATTTACAACATCCTGCCGAATGCAACTACTACTTTTATTTTGTTTTACTTTACCTATCTTGCACTATTCACTCTAACTATAGTGCCTAATTAATTTTTGTCTTCTTTTCCTTTCGGCTTGTCCTGTTAAGGGTCACCACAGCGTGTCATACTCCTCTCTAACACCAACTGCCCTTATGTCTTCCCTCACAACATCAATCAACCTTCACTTGGGTCTTCCTGTAGCTCTCTTGCCTGGCAGCTCCATCCTCATCACCCGTCTACCAATATACTCACTCTCTCTCCTCTGGACGTGTCCAAACCATCCAAGTGTGCTCTCTCTAACTTTGTTTCCAAAACATCCTACCTTGGTTGTCCCTCTGATGAGCTCATTTCTAATTTTATCCAACCTGGTCACTCCGAGAGAGAACCTCAACATCTTCGTTTCCGCCACATCCAGCTTTGCTTCCTGTTTTCTCTTCAGTGCCACTGTCTCCAATACATTCATCATGGCTGGCCTCACCACTGTTTTATAAACTTTGCCCTTCATCCTAGCAGAGATTCTTCTGTCACATAACACACCTGACACCTTCCTCCACCCGTTCCAACCGACTTGGACCCGTTTCTTCACTTCCTTACCCCATTCACCATTGCTCTGGACTGTTGACCCCTAGTATTTAAAGTCCTCCACAATTGCTATCTCTTCTCCCTGTAGCCTCACTCTTCCCCCACCACCCCTCCCATTCATGCATATATATTCTGTTTTACTTAGGCTAATCTTCATTCCTCTGCTTTCCAGTGCATGCCTCCATCTTTCTAACTGTTCTTCCACCTGCTCCCTGCTTTCACTGCAGATCACAATGTCATCTGCAAACATCATGGTCCACAGGGATTCCAGTCTAACGCCATCTGTCAGCCTATCCATCACCACTGAAAACAAGAAGGGGCTCAGGGCTGATCCCTGATGCTGTCCCACCTCCACCTTAAACTCCTCTGTCACACCTACAGCACACCTCACCACTGTTCTGCTGCCCTCATACATGTCCTGTATTATTCTAACATACTTCTGCGCCAGTCCAGACTTCTGACTGCAGTACCACAGTTCCTCTCTGGGTACTTTGTCATAGTCATAGGGTTTCTCTAGATCCACAAAGACACAATGTAGCTCCTTCCTACCTTCTCTGTACATTTACATCAACATTCTCAAGGCAAATAATTCCTCTGTGGTACGCTTTCTAGGCATGAAACCATACTGTTGCTCGAAAATACTCACTTCTGTCCTGAGTCAAGCCTCCACTACTCTTTCCCATAACTTCATTGTGTGGCTCATCAACTTTATTCCTCTATAGTTCCCACAGCTCTGCACATTACCCTTGTTCTTAAAAATGGGCAGCAGCACACTTTTCCTCCATTCCTCAGGCATCTTCTCACCCGCTAGAATTCTGTTGAACAAGCAGGTCAAAAACTCCACAGCCACCTCTACTAGATGCTTCCATACCTCCAGAGGAATGTCATCAGGACCAAGTGCCTTTCCATTTTTCATTTTCTTTAATACCTAACTTCCCCATTACTAATCATTGCCACTTCCTGGTCCACCACACTTGCCTCTTCTACTCTTCCTTCTCTCTAACTCCTCAAGGTATTCTTTCCATTTGTCCAGCATATTACTGGCACCAGTCAACACATTTCCATGTCTATCCTTAATCACCCCAACCTGCTGCACATCCTTCCCATCTCTATCCCTCTGTCTGGCTAACCTATATAGATCTTTTTCCTCCTTCTTTAGTGTCCAAACTGGCATACAGGTCATCATACACTCCTTGAAGTCTCGGCGCCCTTTGCACAATGGTCATTGCACTGGACTATTGCTATATTAGTCATTCGAACTGCTCTAAGTGCTAGAGGACTCTGCATCTTTGCACAATTGTCAAAAAAAAAATAAAATAAAAAATGTACCGGCATTACCAGATAGTTATTAACCCTTTATTGCTCAGTGACTGTTTTTTTTTGTCAATGTCTATGTCTCACAAGTGTTCTCTGTCAATTGACTGTCTGTTGTCGTACTAGAGCGGCTCCAAGTACCGGAGACAAATTCCTTGTGTGTTTTCTGGACATACTTGGCAAATAAAGATGATTCTGATTCTGATATGCCTCTTGTTTGGGCTTTGCCACCTCTACTTTTGCCCTATGTCACATCTCACTGTATTCTTTCCGCCTATCCTCGGTCCTCTCAGTGTCCCACTTCTGAGCTAACATCTATCTTTGTATGATTTCCTGTACTGTGAGGTTCCACCAACAAGTCTTCTCCTCTCCTTTCCTGCCAGAAGATAAACCAAGTACTCTCCTGCCTGTCTCCCTGATCACCTTGGCACATCTACAAGATCGCCACCCATCACTGTTCAGCTAATTCAAGGTAACGTTAATATATTCCTATAATGCTGTTTTGAAATGAACATTTGCATCCAGATACGAGCATTGCTGCCACAGTTACCTTGAAAAAGTAACTTTACTGTACTGATTACTTGAGCGTAAAAGTAACTTAGTTACATTACTGATTACTTGATTTCAAAAGTAAGTTAGAAAAAAGTTAACTTTTTAGTTACTTTCAGCAGCTGCCAAGAGGCAGGAATATCACTTAGCCACAGTACAAAAAAAACAACACAACATTAGCTTAACCGTGCCCATTACTTGGGAATGTACACCACACAAGTTACAGAATGATGTCATCAACATGAACCAATAACTTAAATATTAGTGTAGTTGAAGCCACATTATATCAGCAACTTAGTGCAGACTTGACATGCCAACATAGTACAGTAAGTACCTAAATGTAAACAAGCACACCAGACTCTTAACAGATAGCTAGATAGATAGATAGATAGATAGACAGACAGACAGAGGCCCTTTCCAAAAACTTTGAATATCATGGAAAAGTTTTTTTTCCATAATTCCACTAAAAAATTAAACCTTCCCAGATTATAGATTTAGGGTTCAGAATTTAAAGAATTTCAAGTATTTATTTGTGTATTTTTTCATAATTTGGGCTTCCAGCTCATAAAACCTACGAAATCAGGAATTCACCATTTACGTCTCAGTTTTTGTTGAAAAAAAGAAAGAAATCAGGGTATTAGTATTTCAAAAGCATTAAAACAGCCCTAGACCACCACACTACCACCACCATATTTTACTGTTAGTATGATGTTATTTTTCTGAAATGTGGTGTTACTGTTACGCCAGATGTAATGCAACACACACCTTCCAAAAAGCTAAACTTTTGTCTCGTCAGACCACAGAGTATTTTCCCAAAAGTCTTGGGGATCATCAAGATATCTTCTGACAAAATTGAGAGGGAGCCTTAATGTTCTTTTTGCTGAGCACTGTTTTTCTTCTCAGAACTCTGCCATTAAGGCCATTTTTGCCCAGTCTCTTTCTTAAGGTGGAGTTATGAACACTGACTTTAACTGAAGCAAGTGAGGCCTGCAGTTCTTTGGATGTTGTGGGAACTTTTGTGGCCTCTTGGATGAGTGTGCTCTTGGGGTAATTTTGGTCAGGCAGCCACTCCTGGGAAGGTACACCACTGTTCTATGTTTTCACCATTTGTGGAAAATGGCTCTCACTGTGGTTCGCTGGACTCCCAAAGTTTCAGAAATGGCTTTATATCCTTGTTCTCAACTACTTTATTTTGCATTTCTTTGGATCTCGGCATGAAATCTAGCTTTTGAGGATCTTTTGGTCGACTTCACTTTGTCAGGCAGGTACTAGTTAAGTGATTTCTTGATTGAGAAAATGTTGGGCAGTATCTGGCCTGGGTGTGGTGAGAAGAGTTGAACTCGGGTATGATAAACCACAGTTATGTTTTAACTGGTGGGCAATCACTTTTTCACACAGGGCAATGTAGGTTTGGATTTATTTTATCCCTTAATAATAAAAAACGATTTAAAAACAGCATTTTGTGTGTACTTGTGTTGTCTTTGACTAATATTTAAATTTGTTTGATCATTTTAATGCTCCAGGACCTGGAAGACTTGCTGTGATAAATGGAACCATGAATTCTGTGTCCACCAAAAAATTATGACGGGCCATGTGTTCGTGACTTCAAGCTGAAACAAACTTGGGTTCTGCAGCAGGACAATGATCCAAAACACATGAGCAAGTCCACCACTGAATGGCTAAAGAAAAACAAAATAAAGACTTTGGAGTGGCCTCGTCAACTTTCTGACCTGAATCCTATTGAGATGCTGTGGCATGACCTTAAAAAGGCGGTTCATGCTCGAAAACCCTACAATGTGGCTGAATTACAACAATTCTGCAAAGATGAGTGGACCAAAATTCCTCCACAGCGTTGTAAGAGACTCATTGCAAGTTACAGTATCGCAAACGCTTGATTGCAGTTGCTGCTGATCAGGGTGGCCCAACCAGTTACTAGGTTTAATCACATTTAAGTGTGACAAACGAGAAAAAAAAAAGACATCAGGAAGGGAGCAATCTCTTTTTGATACCACTGTAGTTTTTGATTCCCATCACCCACCAAAACACAATCTACCTTCAATGACAGAGCAGAGAAAAACAATGATGATAAGAACAGACACAAATCGGGGCGGTTGTGCCTCTCACTATCTGTAGTAGCGCTGTGCCACATCATGATATATGTAACCCTCCATCACGAAAACCGATTGGAAATCGCACATCGTTTTGAGCTATATACATTTTCTGAAAGTGCATTGAAAATACTTTCCAATTGTTGGTTGTGGTAATTGGGTAACATCTGGTGAAGATATGTCCTTTTAAAGAAAGGTTTCAACGTTCGCCGAGCAACAAGGATGTTTTGTCTACACCACGAGGGAATGTATTCAGTTAAAGAAAGGTTTCAACGTTCGCCGAGCAACAAGGATGTTTTGTCACGAGGGAATGTATTCAGGACTCTTGTAGGTTCACACGTGTAATGATGTACATTTGAATTAAATCTGTGGCTGCAGAGCACCCCAAGCTTTCTGTTGATACCAGAAACGACATGGTTTTCGTTGTTTTGTGCACGGCAGCAGCCGATTAGTGTCGTTCATTTCTTGTCGTCTGACTTTTTGGAAGGAGATTTCGCTGTACCCTCTCAATAAAAGTATTTTTTGAGACATCAAGGTTAAGAAATTCACATCAATTTCAACTGGGAAGTGATCTTTACTAATTTTCTCGTGTTTGAATCACATCTAAATATCAATCTTTTTCATGTAGTCAATGCTTAATGGGATCTAGCTCCAAAAGACAAGTAATTTGTCTCTGGTAGTTGAAGCCGTTCTAGTTCGACAACAGACAGCCACTGTGACGAAAAATACTTTTGAGACATAAAAACACACTATGGAGAGTCATTGAGCAATGAAAGGTTACCGGTTATCTGGTAATACTGACACAATGACAACTGTGCCAATGATGGACAGTCCTCAAGAAATCTAGAGCGTGTCCAGCTCCAGGTTGTCTTGGTCGCACCAAAGATCCAGCCGCTCTGCTCTCTGTCGGTGCGCAGACTGATCACAATCTTTGTCACAGCCGGGTGCATTGAGGTGCAGTCGTTCATGTCGAGAGAGAAGAGTAGCGGAGAGAGGACACATCCTTGGGGGGCCCCCAGTGCTGATGGTGCATGTGGATGTGGTGGTGTCCCCCAGCCTCACTTGCTGTGTCCTGCCCATCAGGAAGCTGTAAATCCACTGGCAGATGGCAGGCGAGACGGTGAGCTGGAGAAGCTTGGAGGAGAGTAGTTTGGTAATGATGCTGTTGAATGCAGAGCTGAAGTCCATGAACAGGATCCTCGTGTAGGTCCCCACGCCGTGTTCTAGGATGAAGTGCAGTACCATGTTGACTGCGTCATCCACAGACCTGTTTGCTCGGTTGGCAAACTGCAGGGGTCCAAGCAGGGGTCCTGTGACGCTCTTGAGGTAGTCCAGCACGAGGCGTTCAAAGGACTTCATGACCATGGATGTCAGGGCGACAGGCCTGTAGTCATTCAGACCCGAGATTGCAAGTTTCTTGGGGACTGGGATGATGGTGGAGCGTTTCAAACAAGATGGTACTTCACACAGTTCCAAAGAGCTATTGAAGATCTGTGTGAAGACTGGAGCGAGCTGGTCCACGCACTCTTTGAGGCAGGATGGGGACACACTGTCCGGGCCAGCTGCCTTGTTGATCTTTTGTTGTTTGAAAATACGTCTCACTTCCTGTTCGTGGATGGTCAATGCAGAAGAGGGAGTCAGAGGTGTGATCGTGATCGTCGGTGGTGCGGCTGGATGGGTGTGGGGTGTGAAAGTGTCCTTTTCAAATCTGCAGTAGGTGGTGTTCAATTCGTCAGCTCGTCTTTCATTGTTCTCCGCTTGGGAGGGATGGTCACTTGTAGTTGGTTCTCGATTGTACGCCACGCCAGACTGACTTAGAATCAGTGCCACTTCCGATCGGTTTGTTTTAGAGGGTCTCATATATCGTAGTGCGACATAAAAACGTCTACCATAAGATATAACCCTCTACCGTTTATATCGTGATTTAGATTTTAGATTCCCATCCTCTCTCGCCGCGACTAAGGGAATCCTGTTTAGTTTCTTTTCTTCCACTGAATAATATGCTCACGCAAGTTGGGAGTTTCCATGGCTGCCCAGCCGCCGTGGACTGCGTAGACATGCTGGTAGCCGCGTCTGGCGAAGTGAAAGGCTGCCCCAGCTTCATTTATTAGCACTTTTACAGGTTAATTGGTGTGGCACGGTGGATGACTGGTTAGAGCGTCAGCCTCACAGTTCTGAGGACCGAGGTTCAATCCCCGGCCCCGCCTGTGTGGAGTTTGCATGTTCTCCCCGTGCCTGCGTGGGTTTTCTCCGGGCACTCCGGTTTCCTCCCACATCCCAAAAACATGCATAAATTGGAGACTCTAAATTGCCCGTAGGTGTGAATGTGAGTGTGAATGGTTGTTTGTTTGTGTGTGCCCTGCGATTGGCTGGCAACCAGTTCAGGGTGTACCCCGCCTCCTGCCCGATGACAGCTGTGATTGGCTACAGCGCGCCCGCGACCCTAGTGAGGAGAAGCGGCTCAGAAAATGGATGGATGGATAAATGGTAGGCAAGCCATATTTTCTATATTTATACACTGGATATTTGTGTCTGATTTAATTTTTTTAGATAAGAGAAAATTACCATTAATTTAATGTAATTTTAAGTAAAAATACTATATCAGGATATATATATATACCATTATTGGGATATACATTTTTAAGCAGTATTTGTTGTTCGTATGACTGGCAGGTGCTCCGAAAGGAAGAGGCTGCAAAAAAAATAAATAAATAAATAACTGTAGTGTGTGTGGTCATGGTAGTTTATTAGTGGTTGGATAAACAACACTTTGCATTCTGTGGTTTGCAGTTGGAATTCAACTCATCCAGAATGTGACCTTGCGTTTTGTTTCAAATTGACATACGTTCGTTAGTGTTGCAAGTACCCATGAATGATTTTGTGGTGTGAAAACATAAAACAGGCCTTTCACAGTCAATATTTTCAAGGAGAAATGACGGCGTGTCTAACAAACGCAGGGCAGAATAATACAATTGATACATCTACAAGTGAGAACATTAAATCTGCCGACACACAAACATCTGCGAGAGCTAAATAAAGAGGAGGGGCTTCACGGTTACCCGAGTCTCCTGGTTCCACCCCAAAGCTAGGCATGGCTAATCAAACCCTACAGCAGATGCAAGCGGGACAATCCAGGAGAGAGGAACAAGGAGAATACCAACTGTAAAGGAGCACAATAGAAAAAAGACACAAGGACAACCACTTACCAATTCATATTCATCAAAAAGCTGGATGAGCGAGGGAGGGATAAAAGTGTGGAATCCTTGCAAGAAGGCGTTTATCTGAGGCTGGATGGCCCTTGTCATCCTCAGCTCAGTCACCAGCTGGACATACTCAGCCTGGAACATAAGTGCACAAACACACGCACATAGACACAAAGATGAAAGTCTTTGGGAAATGTAGATAGACAAGAGAAAGGCACAAGGCTCATTGTTGCCCTGTTACTTCACACAGCTCATACTTTATAGTACAGTGCCATCTACAGAAAGAAAGTGGTAATGCCCATGTAACAAGTACCTGCCACACAAATTCGTTCGCCTTTTGGATCTTTGATCATCTCCAAGTTTCATTCTGATCAACTTTGTTTTTATTTTGTCAAAAATAATGCACTAAAATATTAATGAAATAAGAGGAACAAAGAACACATCATTGTCAAACGAAACCCTCAAAACATTCACATAAACGTCATAAAAAATGAATTGTACAAAACTTGAATTATCACTAATCATTTATGATAAAACAAATACTGAAACAAATTTAATAATTCACATACATTTTACAATTAGGCTTATGGCGAAGCTATGCATAATTAATTATGACTGGCTGAATTCCCTTTTCCCATTCAAAGTTTTATAAAAAGAAAATATAGAAATGCTCCTCTGATTTAGCATTTTAACGTGGTATTTTTTTCCTGTGTTTGGTTAAAAAAAACTAAAAGTCATTAATTAACAACTGCCCTGCATTTGATGGGTAACCCTGCCACTTGCCCAAAGAGTCCAGCCTACTGCTTTGTGTATGTGGCTAACCACTGTACCTTATTGCCTTGAGTAACAACAATGCTTGTGCCTCCTGGTTTGAGCGGCACTTCCTCCATGGCACCAAACACATCTGTTTCTACGGAAAATGTGAGCTCCAGACCCAGATCACTGATGTCATTGTCCAAAATCCACTGCAGGTTCTTGGCATACTCTGGATCAATGGATGACACATCCTGGTAGTTCACTGGGATTCCTGTAACAGTCAAATGCATATATGCCCCCCCCAAAAGGTCAGTCATCTAAGTGGATCTAGACATTTATATAACTGCAACTCTTGCAATAATGGAATAGCATCATGTCATCATTCAATTAGCATTAGCTAGGCTGGAGAGAAGTACAGTAGGTTCTGTCCTGTAGGCTGCAGTCATGGGCGTTCCGTGACAGTATCAACTGTCGCAGTAATGGGGGATGTCAACAGGGAAGTGAAGTTGAATCAATGATACATAGCGGTTTGGTTTTAAGTAGATATAGCTTAAGGTTCTACTCACAGCAAGACATTTGAACCATATTGGACTTGTCCAAGATTACACAACCCCCGATCCCCTTGCAATTAAAAAAAGATTCAACTTTATGGTTGAGTGGAAAGAAACAAGCTAGTACAGAGTTCCTGCAATCCTAGAAGTATGATGGACTATCGATATATTTCAAAATCAGTATCAGAGCATCATATTGTAGAATTCCTTTTACCCAGGATGTGTTTGTAGAAGGAGCGGGTGAAATAGATGTTGACCAACTGCCTGTGATAGAGTGCCAAACCCAAGATCTGGCCTGCAAATCGAAAGTAGTTCAGGTGGTCTGGGTTTACTGAGGAGTTACTGTTGGGCTGGAAGGTTGTACCTGTAACAAGCATGCAAATACACTCCTTAATACAGCAAAAAAAAAGTGTTTTACTGAATAGTATAGACAAAAGGTAAACACTGTGTACCATCAGCTGATTGAGTGAAGAGCGCGTAGTCTGGATTAATTATTTCATTTGAGAGAATGTCAAACCATTCCCGAACAACACCCTGACCCTAAAAGATACACAAGGCAGACATATCTCTTGCCATATTAATCATGAATAATCATCTCATAACTGAGGTCAATAAAAATGTTCTTGCTCAAAAAAAAAACAACAACAAAAAAAAAAAAAAACATTAAATGCCACTATCTGAAAACCTACCATCCCCTCCTCGCCATGAAAGCGGACAGCAATCCCTTGCTTCAGTTTTTCGTTGGTAGACTTTGAAACCATCTCACAGCTACTCCGAAATATTGAGTCTGATTACAGGATTCCAAAATGGATGTTACATTAAATGGAAGAATAGAGGAAATACACACACCAGACAATTCTTGAGATACCATGACAAGAACTTTAATAAAAAGTCTACCTTTGTGAAGTGTTTCTAATATTTTGCCCCTCTTAGGAGGTAAAAAATATCTCAAGAATTATGCAGTGCAGTTCTACAAACTACAACCACAAGAATAAAGATGTGAAATTAATACATTCCTGACAGTCACTCAACCACAACTGAGATTTATCTTAATAAAGGCAGAATCTGAAAGTCCCTGGAAAGTCAAAATAAAATTTGCTGAATAGGCTGAAAACACCCCCCGCTTGGCGATCAACCATCACTGAAATATGCTCTTACAGTATGTGCTCAAATATCTGTAGTGTGTGCTGCTGTGTTTAATAAATAGTTAACTTTCCCAGAAGAATCTCTGTTATGTGGACCGAACACAACACAAAGTCAGCCTCTGCTAGCTTGCTGGCCCGCAAATCGGCGTCAGCATTGTCCAGTAAGTTACCACCTAAATCGGTATAGTATCATGTGTTGGCCCACATAACATGGGGCAAGAGAGCATAACGGCAGCCAGGTTGTCTGGAAAGACGGTGCTCAGTACTTTAGTGGTGGGGGAGGGCCGACTCATGCCAGTTAGCCCTTGGTTTTAGCAACGCCCCAAAAATCCGGAAAACTAAAATGGTGAAAAAGAGTTTAACGCTATATCTCAACAATTGAGTGCGAAATCGTTCTCAGTCTTCGCACGTTTTAAGCACTTCAAACATATTTAATGTATTTAGAACAAATCACTGAAATCACTTTATATGGTCTTTAAAAACCCTTGTATGAAATTTGTTTGTATGTTTACTTGCCTCACTGTTCTGAGGTCCGGGGTTCAAATCCCGGCCCCACCTGTGTGGAGTTTGCATGTTCTCCCCGTGCCTGTGTGGGTTTTGCCCTTAGGTGTGAATGTGTGCGCAAATGGTTGTTTGTTTATATGTGCCCTGCGATTGGCTGACCAGTTCAGGGTGTACCCCGCCTCTCGCCCAAAGTTTGCTGGGATAGGCTCCAGCACGCCCGCGACTCTAGTGAGGATAAGCGGAACGGAAGATGAATGAATGAATGTATGTTTACTATGTTGTGACCCGAACAAAGGAAAAGTCCAAAAGCAAAACACTTGCATTTTGTTGGTATAAATATTGATACGTGCACCTCGATGGATGAGCAAGATGTCACTCTCATTGACCGGACGATGAACCATGTCAGAGTCTGGCTGTCCAGCCAGGAGATGCTCGTAGAACCACTCACAGCGATCCTTGAAGGGCTGCAGTGAAAAGCACAACTTAAATGAAGATCACAAAACACTTTTCCCATGAAATAATTACCACTTTTCATTGCTTTCAGATATGAGACATTGGATTTTCAGTTTCAAACAAAAACCTGGAAAGACTAAATTGTTGAAATACTCTGTAGTACAGAATTGAAGCTGAGCTCTATTTGCATAATGTATGCCGTTGTTCTCTAAGTGGTAGAGGTAGTGCAAAGGATGAGCATGGAAGAGAGGGTGGCTTTTCCTCATGGGGCCATAAGACGTATCGAGAGAGGAATCAGGTAAAATCAAATTCACCAGGTTAAAGTTTGAATTTAAAAAGATGGCCTGCTCCCAGGTGCGCCATAATCCATACTTAACGATTCATTGCTGCAGCCCAAATATGAATACTGGAAAGCAGGTGAATAACTTAACGTTTTAAGGAGTCACATAAATAGTATTTAAGGAGAGTGTTATTATCGCCATGGATATCAATATTAAATGATCCAGAAGAGAAGTCAAAGTTTAGAAATTATTTGTATTGGCCATTTTTTTACATCTAAAAAATTTGGCAACTGAAGAGGAGTGTGCAGACTTTGTATTCTCTAGTCTAGACTTTCCTGATTCAAGTCTGCACATGCGGGATAAGAACATGGACTCGTCCATTGCATGAGAAAGGTGGGAGCCATCGAAACGGTCATGATGGATTAATCATTTTGATATGTTTTAAACGTGAATTAAGACTAAAACAAGAATTGTTTTAAATCGAAGAAAACGGTTATTCATCAGTTTTTATGCGATGTTGTGGCCCCTGGAAATCTTGAGGCCGAAGGCATTTGCTTGCCTGTTTGCCTAACGGCAACTCTGCCTTTAAGGCAGAGTACTGTCTGCCTCACTTTTAGCATTTCTGCAATCGGCAAAACTAAATATGTAACACACAAATATTAAATACTTTATCCTGAGCCAGAAAATATGAGGCTCTTTTTTTAGGTCCACACATCGGAATGGACATCATTTTCCACAGAAACAGTCCCTGTAGAAGCTCTTATTGGAACATCTTACCAGTGGAAGCTGTTTTACAACCGATCCATCCATCCATTTTCCGTACCGCTTATCCTCACGAGTGCTGGAGCCTATTCCAGCTGACTTTTACCTTGTTAAATAAAGTTTAAATAAAGTAATAATTGGAATAAAATAAATCTGGTTACACAAGGGGACTCATACAGTAACTGGCATGTGGCTGTGTTCAGGCGTAACCAATCACATTCAAACTCAAGTTAAATGGGAGTCCACACTCCTGCCAGGCTGCCACCATTTAAAATTTTAAGTGCCCCAAAACACATGCATACCTTAGAGAAATATTGTTTGCTTTATTCACAGAAATGACTGAATGAAGCCGTTTGTTGACCACTTATTGATAGTGGGTGTGTGTATGCGTGCGGGTGCGAGCGAGTGAGATTACAGAACCTACCCGAAAGATGCATGTTGTACAGCTTCCTATGACCGTAAAATAGAGCTGTTTTCTCAAGTATGATATAGATACACACGCACAGTGTGTGTGTGTATATATATATATATATATATATATATATATATACACATACATACATACATACACACACACACACACACCGAGTGATTGAAAAGTAACTCCCTGTTTTTAAGTACTTGTAATTTATTTCTGCAGTATAATTCTTACAACAAATGAACATGAGAAGAAAGTGTATTGCATGGAGTTTTATTTAAAATTCGATATGGGCGCGAGCATTAGCCACCAGTTTCTCAAGCCGCCTGGGAACCGCATTAACTGATTTCACAAGGAACTCTTGTGGGATGGAAGACATAACTTCTCGTATTCGCCATTCAAGTTCTTCCGTAAGTTGTTGGTTTGGTATGACAGACCTGCTCCTTTAATCACGGAACATACACAAAAAAAATGTGAAAAATATTACATATGAATAAATTATAAATGTTTAAAATAGGGAGTTACTTTTCAATCATCCTGTATATTGAACAAAAATATAAAAGTAAAAATTTTGTGTTTGCTCCCATTTTTCGTGAGCTGGACTCCAAGATCTAAAACTTTTTCGACATACACAAAAGGCCATTTCCCTCATATATAGTTCACAAATCTGTCTAAATCTGTGTTAGTGAGCATTTCTCCTTTGTCGAGATAATCCATGCAACCTCACAGGTTTGGCATATCAAGATGCTGATTAGACAGCATGATTATTGCACAGGTGTGCCATAGGCTGGCCACAATAAAAGGCCACTCTGAAATGTGCAGTTTTATCACACAGCACAATGCCACAGATGTTGCAAGTTCTGAGGGAGCGTGCTGTTGGCATGCTGACTGCAGGAATGTCCACCAGAGGTGTTGCCCGTGAATTGAATGTTCATTTCTCAACCATAAGCTGTCTCCAAAGGAGTTTCAGACAATTTGGCAGTACATCCAACCGGCCTCACAACCTCAGACCACGTGTAACCACACCAGCACAGGACCTACACATCCAGCATGTTCACCTCCAAGATAGTCTGAGACCAGCCACCAGGACAGCTGCTGTAACAATTGGTTTGCATAACCAAATAATTTCTACACAAACTGTCAGAAACCTTCTCAGTGAAGCTCATCTGCATGCTGGTCGTCCTCATCGGAGTCTCGACCTGACTGCAGGTCGTCCCCGTAACCGACTTGAGGGGGCGAATGCACACATTCGATGGCGTTTGGTATGTTGGAGAGGTGTTCTCTTCACGGATGAATCTCAGTTTTCACTGTTCAGGGCAGATGGCAGACAGCGTCGCTGTGTGGCATCGTGTGGGTGAGCGGTTTGCTGATGTCAATGTTGTGAATCGAATGCCCCATGGTGGCGGTGGGGTTATGGTATGGGCAAGCGTATGTTACGGGAAACAAACAGGTGCATTTTATTGATGCCGTTTTGAATGCACAGAGATATCGTGACGAGATCCTGAGGCAATCAACAACCTGATCAACTCTATGCGAAGGAGATGTGTTGAACTGCGTGAGGCAAATCGTGGTCACACCAGATACTGACTGGTTTTCTGACCCCTCAGACATTTCACAGTGGGTTTTTATTGTGGCCAGCCTAAGGCACACCTGTGCAATAATCATGCTGTCTAATCAGCATCTTGATATGCCACACCTGTGAGGTGGTATGGATCATCTCGACAAAGGAGAAATGCTCACTAACACAGATTTAGACAGATTTGTGAACAATATTTGAGGGAAATGGTTTTTGTGTATGTAGAAAAAGTTTTAGATCTTTGAGTCCAGTTCACGAAAAATGGGAGCAAAAGTGTTGCGTTTATATTTGTGTTCAGTCTCTCTCTCTCTCTTCTCCAGAGCGCTTCTCCAGAGCGCTCAGGACCTCAGACTAGACCGAAGGTTCACCTTCCAACAAGACAATGACACTAAGCACACAGCTAAAATAACAAAGGAGTGGCTTCAGAACAACTCCGTGACTGTTCTTGAATGCCCCAGCCACAGCCCGAATTTAAACCCATCTCTGGAGAGACCTCAAAATGGCTGTCCACCAACGTTCATCATCCAACCTGACAGAACTGGAGAGGATCTGCAAGGAGGAATGGCAGGGGCTCCCCAAATCCAGGTGTGAAAAATCATCATTCCCAAAAAGACTCATGGCTGCATTAGCTCAAAAGGGTGCTTCTACTAAAAACTGAGCAAAGGGTCTGAATACTTATGGCTGTGTGATATTTCAGTTTTTCTTTTTTAATAAATCTGCAAAAATTTCAACAATTCTGTTTTTTTCTGTCAATATGGGGTGCTTGTGTGTACATTAATGAGGAAAAAAATTAACTTAAATAATTTGAGCAAATGGCTGCAATATAACAAAGAGTGAAAATTTTAAGGGCGTCTGAATACTTATCATACCCACTGTAAGTCATTACACGTGTGAAACAACAAGAGGCCCTAATACAGTGCCTCGTGGTCTAAACAACATCCTTGTTGCTTGGCTAATGCTGAAACACCGCTTCTGCTCTTTAAAAGGACATCTTCACCAAACGTTACCCAATTACCACAATCTATACATCATTGGAAAGCATTTTTAATGCACTTTCAGAAAATGTATATAGCTCAAAGCACGGCTGTGCGATTTCCAATCGGTTTCGTGCTGGAGGGTCACATATATTATAGGGCACAGCGCTACCAAAGATAGAGGCACAACCGCCCTAATTTGTGTCTGTTCTTATCATCTTTGTTTTTCCTCTGCTGTCATTGAGGGTAGCTTGTGTTTTAGTGGGTAATCAGAGTCAAAAAGTACAGTGGTGTGAAAAAGTGATTGCCTCCTTCCTGATTTCTTATTTTTTTGGCATGTTTCTCACACTTAAATGTTTCGCATAATGAAACAAATTTTAGTATTAGTCAAAGACACAAATAAACACAACATGCAGTTTTTAAATGAAGGTTTATATGATTAAGGGAGAAAAAAAATCCAAACCTACTCAGATCTGTGTGGAAAAAGTGTTTCTCCCTTAATAACAAAAAACATTCAAAAATTGCATGTTGTGTTTACTTGTCTTCTTTCACTAATATTTACATTTGTTTAACGATGGTGTGACCAACATGCAAAAAAAGAGAAAGAAATCAGGAAGGGGGCCAACAGTTCATAATGCAAATACAGACCCTTTGCAAAAAAATTTAATATCATGGAAAAGTTCATTCATTTCCATAATTCCATTCAAAAAGTTAAACTTTCATAGTTTAGAGATTCAGGGCCCACAATTTAAACAATTTAAAGTATTTACTTGTCTATTTTTTTACATAATTTGGGCTTCCCTCTCATAAAACCCACAAAATAAGGAATTCAAAAAATTTGAATACTGTGAAGAAATCAGCCCAAATTTTGCAGGCTATAAATGTTTTAAAGAGAGTGTCACACACTCATCATCTACTAAACTCAAAGGTTCAATTGTCTAAGTTGGGTTCAATATGGGGAAGACTTCAGAATTGACAACTGGCCAGAACACCATCATTGATACCCTCCATAGAATGGGTAAGCCACAAAAGTCCATAGTTAAGGAGGCTGGCTGTTCACACAGTGCCGTGTCTAAGCATATCAATGGAAAGTCTAGTGGAAGGACAAAATGTGTCAGGAGAAGATGCACCAGCAAAGGAGATGACCGTGGGCTTCAGCGGATTATCAAACAGAGAAGATTGAAGAATCTAGCAGAGATCCAGAAAGAGTGGAATGAGGCGGGAGTCACAGCTTCAAAAAACACCACATTCAGACGCATCCGGGAGATGGGCTACAACTGTCAGGTTCCTCAGGTCAAACCGCTTCTGAGCCTGAGCCAACGTAGGAAGCGTCTCAACTGGGCCAAGTAGAAGGAGGATTGGACTGTTGGCCAGTGGTCCAACGTCCTCTTTTCCGATGAAAGTAAAGTGTGCCTTTCATTCGGGAATCAAGGTCCGAGGGTTTGGAGGAAGACGGATGAAGAACAGAACCCAAGCTGCTTGAGGTCCACACTCAGTCATGATTCGGGGTACAATGTCCAGTGCAGGTGTTGGTAAACTATGCTTTCTTAAATCCAAGGTCACCGCAACATTCTACCAGAATGTTTTCGAGGACTTCATGACTCCTTCTGCTGCTGTATGGAGATGCAGATTTCATCTTCCAGAAGGACCTAGCCCCTGCCCATACCACCAGAAGCAACAAACCTGGTTTGATACCCATGCCATCACAGTGCTTGACTGGCCAGCCAACTCGCCGGATCTAAACGCCATTGAGAATCTATTGGGTATTATCAAGAGGAAAATGAGGGGCACCAGACCCAAAAACAAAGAAGAACTGACAGCAAGCATCAAGGAAATCTGTGCTTCCATAACTCCCAGGCAATGCCACAAGCTGATTGCCTCAATGCCACGCCGCATCGAGGCAGTTATTAAAGCAAACGGATTGCCAACCAAGTATTGGAGATTAACGTATCGTTTTGAAAGTACCATATTTTGATTGATTTAATGTGACTCTAATTTCTCTTTTTTTTCTACAAAAACTGAGAAGTAAATGATTTCTTCACAGTATTCAAATTTTTTGAATTCCTGATTTTTTGGGTTTTATGAGCTGCAAGCCCAAAATTATGTAAAAATAAAAAAAGAAATACTTGAAATTGTTAAAATTATGTGCCCTGAATCTATAATCTGTGAAAGTTTATCCTTTTGAATGCAATTATGGAAATAAAGACTCTTTTCCATGATATTAATTTTTTTTTTCAAAGGGTCTCTATCTATCTATCTATCTATCTATCTATCAGTTAAGAGTCTTTAGAGAAGTGTACTGAGAATGGTGTGCTTGTTTACATTTAGGTACTTACTGTACTATGCTGGCACGTCAAGTCTGCACTAAATTACTCATAATGTGGCTTCAACTACACTAATATTTAAGTTATTGGTTCATGTTGATGACATCATTCTGTAACTTGTGTGGCGTACATTACAAAGTAATGGGTACAGTTAAGCTTGATGATTTCTTCACAGTCGAATTACTGATTTTGTGGGTTTTATTAGTCTGAAGCCCAAATTATGTAAAAATAAACAAATATTTGAAATTGTGGGCCCTGAATCTATAATTTATGAAAGTTTAACTTTTTGAAGGGAATTATGGAAATAAACTTTTCCATGACATTAAAATTTTTTGGAAAGGGTCTGTATATTGTAAATTGCAATGCCATTTTTTCCTCTCCAATATCGTGCAGCCCTAATCAACATTATATTTTTGTTTTACAAGTTACAATGCATGCTGTGCAATCCTTTTGCAAAGAACATCTGAAAGAGACAGATCACAACTGTATCGAGCAGTCACAAAAAATCCAATGCACTCAATTCCTAGAATTTATCAATGTCTATTGTAAAGGGGTGTCCAACTTAGCCCGCGAGCCATAACCGCCCCGCAGTGTGAATTTTAAAGTGAAAAATTAAACTGTAGCATATCTTGTGTCAGCCCTGCGATTGGCTGGCGACCTGGTTCAGGGTGTACCCCCGCCTCTCGGCCAGAGTAAGCTGGGATAGGCTCCACCAAGTCCGCCACCCGAGTGAGGATAAGCGGTTTGGAAAATGAATGAATGAATGAATGAGCGTTCTATAATTCTCAACTGTCTGTGAGGCGATGAATGTGTATAGGTTGAGTACTGACTTGTGATTATATGAGAAAGCTAAGAGGCTGTGCGTGAAGAAAGGAAGAGGGAGCCCGCTTATGTCGGAGGGGTTTTGGTGCACATGGAAGAGAGCAGACGGTTGAGCAGACAGCTACTGTAAGTTCTGTAAGAGATGCTGAGCCATCAGCCAACAATGGTAACCTTTGACCTCACATAAAATATCCTCCTGATGAAATGGATCAAAATTTCCACATAAGAGTAGAGTCCTGTAGAACATCTTACAGGACGTCTGACCAAAGTGCTGTTTTAGCTTTTAAGGGGATACCAACTTTATTTTCACTTCTTGTCGACCAAATAATTTTGTCTCTGTAGTGTAGCTACTCGGCCTCCATTATCAATATTTTAAGTGCAAACAATCCTTGTTTTGTTTCTAAATACATTAAATATGTTTGAGGATAAGTTTTGAAAACATGGGAAAAGACTGAGAACAATACAGTACTGAATTGTTGAGAAATATTTTATTATTATTATTATTATTTTTTAATCTCTCTCTTTTGGACGGATTTTTTTGAACGGGGCTAAAAACTAACGCTGCAACATCACGGAACTGGGGCTTATACTTTCTAGGATGAGGCTCGCCATTACTATATTAACACCAAGCGCCCTTATTCCATGCAGTGGCCATTTGGCAGAATTACCGCTTCCTCATTCCTTTTGACCTGAACCCATGACTACCAGTATAGGGTGCAACTGGACATCAAACTACAGTATGCCCACAACTCGAAAAAATACATCTTCCCTGAAGTGTAATACGTTTTGTGTTATTTAGGCTATAGTGTCTTGCAGTCTGGCACCACACACATTGTGTTGCAAGACAGTGGTGATCTGGATGGGACCCGCCGCACTGCGGCCCCTTGCCAAACCGACAGTGGTCAGAGAAGCAGACGTAGGTCTGGCACAACAGCGTTAGGGCCGTCAGCCTCCCAGTTGCCGACAGCAAGTCGCGGGGCGAGGCGGAGGAGTGGGAAAATTCATCCAGGAGGACCCGTTCGTGTCACACAGCTGTTGCCGCTTGTGGCACCCTTCAGCGGCCACAGAAGCGCCTTGTCCCACTGAATTTCAAAAGGAGGGAAAATTGTCCTGGCAGCGCGGCTTATGGTATTATGACAGCTCAGAGGCTGCTTCGCTGCAGCCCATGAGACCATGTACAATTTCCATTGCTGGAAATTCTCCCTGCTTAGGAGCAATGAAAGAAGGCACTAATTTGATTGACAGCTGAAAGTTCCGGGGAGGCGTGATTTTGAGAGCATTTAGCGGCATGCCCTCAGCGTCAGGAAGCTGAAATGTCTGAAATGCCGGCCCTAATTTCACATACTTGCAATTTTTTTAATCCATTGATGATTGTCCAGCTTGTTAACAAGACTTTCTGTCATGCGTCAAATCAAAGACAAAGAAATTATTGGGTCTGTTTGGTTACACTTTAAGGTCCGAACTTGTGTTCTCATAATCAATTTCTCTTACACAATAAAGCTGTCCAATTACTCTGTCTTTCTTACCTGGCCCTTAATGATCTTACCTGGCCCTTAATGATATGCATGAAACGTGACATCAGCTCTGGACATTCCAGCAGGAAGTGGAAGTGGTTAAAGATTATCTTTGGATTCCTATGAAGTGGAAGCACACATGAGCAAAGACAGTAAAAAGATGAGGTTGTGAAAGGTTCAGAGAAAAAGACAAAAGTCTAAGTAAACTGATGTTTTTTCAATCAATAGTCTCTTGGCCCAGCGAAGAGTCTGATGTATGGCTGAGGCCTACACTGACTCACCTGTTTACAAAGCACTTCAGCACCTCGTCATGCTTGCAGACAAACTCAATGAAGTGAGGGGATGTCATTCTGGGTGAGCGAAGAGAGGAAGTGATGAGTGAGAAAGGGGAGCAAAATGGCCAGCAGCAACAATTCAGTAGCAGCCTCTGCTTCCCAATTAGATATTGATTACTTGTTTGAAAAAGCCAAATGTCTACACTGAAAATGATGGATTGCCATAGGAGACAAAACAAGACCAGACTCTTAATCAAGAGCAGGGTGAAAAACAGAAACAAAAACAGGAAGACAGGCATCTGATTCCGTCAGGCAGGTCAATACTGGAATTCCAGCGGCTGTTAATTAAGTATACTTAAAGATCTAATGGAGCATAATTACAGACTGGTTGAGAGTTAAATGTGATATGTATTGAGATAAATGTGAATGCAAACAAGGCGGTAGATAAGGCAATTTAAATGGAGGGCAAGAGGAGGAAAAAAAAAAATCTAAGTACTGACAATATTCTAAGTTGTAGTTGTACCCCTCTCATAATATAAGTAGTGGGACAATACTAATAGCAGTAGCTGTAGGACAACTAGTATAAATGGTTTACTGAATACAAACTTGAAACTGTACATCATGTAATGTTTATTCTCCTTAGAGACCCATAATAGGCCGACTGTTCGACGTCCCAATTTTAAAGACCACAACAACACTCCAACTAACTCCTTGCAACAGGAAAATTGACTCAATCTTTAAATAAACAGTGAACCATCCCCTGTGGCACAACAGTGAATATAACTGTTGTAAGTTAAGCTTCATACAGTAAAAATAACAGAAAGCTACTCTTTATAAGCATTTTTAAAATGAGCAGAAATAACTGCTTTGTGCAACAACTGCATTCTGCATGAATTAGTTTTTAAGACACCAATAAGATTAATTGTTTCTCAACAAGATCAGTTAAAAAATATTACAGATGCAATGTGGTCTTAAAATCGTCCAAAAAAAGCCCCATGCATTGTGTTTGGTCAAACTTTTATTAGGGTCAAATCTCATACTCCCTTTTGTCTGCCTTGTCTATGTATGTACAGCAGTGATTTCCAACCTCTATGGAGTCTAGGCACATATTTTATAATTGAAAAATCTTACGGCACACCAACAAACAAAAATGTCACAAAAAGTGGATACATTAATTACTGTATGTACTTCCTTCCATCTAATAGAAGAGCATTTATTTGTTCTGTCTGTCACTATGCCTCACTGGCATAAATATACGAATAAAGATACATTATTTCTTGGAAATTCTTTTCTGAGCAATTAAGTAAAATTTGATAATTTCCCACAGCACACCTGAAGAGCGCTCACGGCACACTGGTTGTGGAATCACTGATGTACAGTATGTATGATGTAGATCTCAATCATTAACACTATCGTCATTGAAAGCTATTGCTACTCAATTATTTTTCCTCAACATCACACCTGCCAACCCCATCTTTTATTCTCGCCATCTGTTTCTACCATTTGTCAATCTCAACAAAACCAGTTGAGGCAGACGGCCGCCCTACAGTCTTTTGTTCAGGATTCCATGTTATTGCTTTTGTTTCAAAAGCTCTTGCTCATCTGTGGTTCAGTGAGCTTCCTTTAAGGTATGAAGAGCATGGACTCGGACCTGTATGGAAAATCGCTCCAATAATTTTGGGGATGTCAGCAACCACATAAAAGACGCCCCCAGAATGCTAGTGAATTGGATGTGTCTGCCCATCCTGCGTAACACTGCATTCAAAACTTGGTCAATAGATATGTCACAATATATTTTTTGTTTGCACGAGCACAAAGGTTCTCCCCACCACCTTTCATTTTACGCGTACTACGCTGTGTGGCCATTTTGCACCTGCCTTTGACACGCGCCATTTATAGATACAAAATCAGTCATTGCAATTCGTGTCAGATTTGGTAATCACATTGCGCATGTTAAATTAATCTGTTGGCATATACTTCCACCTCGTGCTATGAACAAATTGAGTACTAATTTTGATTCATTCTCCAGTTCACTTTAAAAATAATAATTTTCACATTTAAATGAAAACAAATCAACGTATGATGTATTATTATGAAAAGAGCTCCAATGCAGCAAAGCCTTACGGTGATGAGTATTGCTGGTGGTATTTTTTGTTGTTGTTATGCCATGGACCATGTTTGTCCTTATGTTAGACTGGGGCTTAAACCTTTAAATTGTGCAAAACTGTAACACTAAATGTAGACTACAGTAAAAGCCATGCTTCCTCCCTTCTCTATGTATAGATTGATAGTCATTACAGGAGACAAACCCTTGTGGCATCTGGCAAGAGCAGCACATGTAGAAGGCCTGGATCACAGCACTGAGCCGATTGGCTGTCATGGAGATAACATCTTCCCCATCAAAATATCCTTCTTTTTCCATGACAATCTGAGGGTCCAGGGAGGTGGGGAGCTTTGGTGTGGGGCTAGAGTGATCGACTTCCCGCTGTTTGAGAAGCAGGGAGGCTATCTCACTGTTGGAGGAGGTGGATAAGGGGTTCCTGTTTCTGTCTAGTTCAGTGGAGATCAGTACGAGCCACTCGTCAAGGGAGTGCCAAAGCAGCTCCAATGGCTGTAAACACAAAAAAAGATGTGAGAAGTTGATACAAAAAAAAGTAAAAGGAATGTTTAATGTACATATAATAAAAGAGGAATTGGTTTTGCCTTCAGGGTATCTTCAGGAATCACAGCCTAATTCAATTAATTTATCATGTTATTTGCGAATGACAAAATACTTTTAAAGGACGATCTTGCTCTATTCAAAGCCAACTGTTAGAACAAATTTTAATATTTACAAGGTCCTGAAGATTTCCTGTAATGCAGCACACCACCACAAACATTTTGAAAAATCAAGATTTTTGCAAACAAACGTTCTCGTTTACTACTAATGGTGTTAACATATGTAATCACGCTCCAAAGTACCATAATGGCTATATTGTTCTTTCAGTTTAATTTAATCAAGGGTAGTATGATTGAAAAGCAAAACACCATTACAGTACTAGATATATTATCTTTTTTTAAAAAAATGCATGTTAACATATACATACATTTTATTATTATTTCAGGGATACTTGACTCCTTCACTGCCACTTACGTCAAAGACGTCAATTAGGCTACTAATTTTTACCGCCACTGACGTCTAAAGACGTCAACAGCTGTTTTCAACACGGATGGGCGGTGGAGGCTCTTGTGCAGCTAGTGAGTGATAATCAAGCATGTGAAGAATTGCACTGACAAATAAACACCTGCAGAGGGCAGTGATGTAAGATGAGAGCTCAGCCAACTACATGAGGAAGAGGGAGAAAAGGAAGTGGGAGAAGATGACGACAAGAGACCGAGAGAGAAGGAGAAAAAATTAATAAAGAGTAAAAGCAGTTGGCACTACAGGAGAGTATTTTACGCTCCAGTAAGAAGAAAAATATTCGTATATACACGTCAGAAAGGACAACAGAGATTGTGTGTGTGTGGGGGGGGGGGAAGGATGGTGCTCCGGAGCAGAGTGCTTTGTAATAAAGCTGTCGGTGTTGGAGCTGGGCCATGTGTGTTTACATTTCTGCTCAGTCTGAAATGCACTTTTGAAATTTAGTCTTCTTTTTTACCCAGCATTTATTTTCTCTGATGTTGTCGCCATCTTCTTCTTCGTTGTGTTTAACGCGGTTTGCCTAATTCAGTTAATTTATCATGTTATTTGCGAATGACAAAATAATTCAAAAGCCAACTGTTAGAACAAATTTTAATATTTACAAGGTCCTGAAGATTTCCTGTAATGCAGCACACCACCACATACATTTTGAAAAATCAAGATTTTTGCAAACAAACAAACGTTCTCGTTTACTACTAATGGTGTTAACATATGTAATCACGCTCCAAAGTACCATAATGGCTATATTGTTCTTTCAGTTTAATTTAATCAAGGGTAGTATGATTGAACAGCAAAACACCATTACAGTACTAGATGTATTATCTTGTTTTTAAAAAATGCATGTTAACGTATAGTTTGAAGAACTACAATGTTGTATTTTCGCCATTTTCCCGATCCTTGAATCAAATATGTACGCCTAGCATTGATGACGTAAGCATGTTGTCGTCTTGCTTTTGCTCTGCTGAGCTTCACAATTAACTCTTTCCTGCCATTAACAGGCAGCTACTCTATGTACAAGTCATACCAAACTCAGAACTTGCAGTGAATGAGTTAAAAAAAGCAGATCCCTGAGCAGAAAAAAAAACGAGCATTTTTTGTCCTCGAAGTCCTCAAAATACTTGAGTATTCATTGCAGCCCTATATATAACCTCGACGTGGACAACTTCTACAACTGTATTTCCCGCTGTAAATGCTTGCTGGGAGCACAAACAAATGTTTGTGGAACGCTGAGGGAAAATATGGGGGATCCTCATGCCATGACATTTGAAAAAAAATCCAACTTGTGGAGGAAAAGCTTCTCTTCCATAATCAAAGGGTGATGGTGTTAACATGGCAAGCCAAGCATCTAGTAAAAACAGTTACCACCTGCCACCAAAACAAGATGATGTTCCCCAACTCAGCTTCGCATTTTGAGTTGGAAAATGTATGTTTCATATATACCAAATATTACTTCTATTAGTTTATACAACCTTAACATGCTTTATTGTTCCATGTTTTGACTACTAGCTGTTTTCCTGTGCGTCCTAGTTGTTCCCAGTCATGTTGACACTACTAGCTGTTTTGCAATAAAGATAACTTGAGTGCAGCTGGACAAAGATAATTGTTTTGCTTTCCTTTTCTTCTCTGTCTCACTCACGTCTGTATAACGGAGGCAATTGTTTGTTTGGACTTTAGTAAGGGGCGACAACTCGTTAGACTTTGCAAAGACTTTTCTTTCATTCCTTGTAATAAAAACCCGCAAAGACAAGATTGCTTCCTTAATTATTCTGTCAGAAAAATATTTGCCAAAACAGTTGGTGTCAGAAGTGGGATCCAAGGATTGATCGCCGATACAGGTCCCCTGGATTCCTTAATTATTCTGTTAGAAAAAGATTTGCCAAAACAGTTGGTGTCAGAAGTGGGATCCTAGGATTGATCGCCGATACGGGTCCCCTGGATCGGCGATCAATCCTAGGATCGGGAGTGATTGATCATCTAGGACCAACGCACACCTCCACCCAAAGAATTAAGGACGGGGGGGGGGGTCTGCCGGGGCTCTGGATGCCGGCTTTCACCTCAGGATCCAAATGGACCTGTTGTCCTCCAAACAAAGAATTACGGTAAAGAAAATTTCAATTTCTTGAAAAATCGGAGCATTTCATATGGTGTATTGTATTTGAAACAATCTTGCCTTTGTATTAAGGGGTATTGGTACCGTAATTTCTCGTGTATAATGTGCACCAATGTATAATCCGCAACCCCAAAGTTGACCTCAAAATTCTGGATATGCATAATGCATTTTTACAATGCATGATTTTGCTTCTATCCATATGATCAAAACATTAAAAATCTGTATTTTGTTATTTTTTTAAAGAATAATTCTGAAGTTAACTCAGTCACTGCCAGCCTTCCCAGTTAACATGGATATTTGACTTCTAAAGCCATCAATGGCAGTGAATGTGTTAAGCACTTTATTTGAACACGTAATTTTTTTATTTACTTGCTCTTATTTTTAAATTCACAGCCCTACTTTTATTTTGTAAACTAGAAAACACACAGTTGTGCTCATATGTTTGATTACCCAGGCAGAATTTGTAAAATGGGTACAAATCTTTAAAGAAAACATGAAGGATCAGGTGAACCACATTTTATTTTAATGGGATTCAAATTAAACGGTCACGCATTTCAGAAAAGCATTATCATTAAACAAAACATAACGATAAATACAACGTTGTTCTATCAGTCATATTTTTAAAAAAAACTATTTTTCACAAATTCTGCCAGTTTTTAAACTTATGAGCACAACTGTACATATATGCAGTAATACGTACCCTTGTCATATTGAAATGAAAGTGTAGGCTACACCTTTTGTATAACCACTAGGTGGCGGTGGGATATCGGAATGAACGTGTACACCTTTCTCATAACCTCTAGGTGGCGGTGGGATTTTGAAATGAAAGTGTACAGCTTTTCCATAACCTAGATGGCGGCATACATTTCTAAGCCCTTAAAGTCCAGGTTATAAAGTCCCCAGGTTCGAGTCCGATGTGGTTAGCAGTTCGAGTCCGATGCGGTTAGAGGTTTGAGTCCCCTACAATAAGAGGTTCGAGTCCGACAATTAGGGGTCCGGGTCCCCAACAATTTCGAAGACGTTCGAATATTATGAAAAAGAGAAGCGCTTCTCACGGGTACTTGGAAATGGGAAGTGGGAAGAGCATAAAATAATTCCTGGTGAATACATCACTTGGGTTGTTTGAGGAAGGAAAACAAATTAGGCTTGAGAAGAAATTGAGAAAAATTTCAAATGTTTGGATATGTGGCTGACTGTCAGATTTAGATGCGAACAGGGACAGAACCTTTCTGACAATGTGACATGTGTAGGGCAAGTTACTGATAACTGTCCAACAACACAACCACGTCCTGCGACCCAGAGCACAACTTTGGGACTGGTCGGGGTGCTTCAGTTGGGCTCGGGGACCGCCCTGGGTCCCCCGCGGGTTGGCCCCCCCTTGCGGGTGGAGGTGTTGGGTGGGGGGTAGGGCCCATCCTTCCTCAATGTGCCAGCTCAGCAACTGCATACACTAGTTGACGAATATGCATATGATATGGTGTTCATTCACTAATAGGTTCCATAGACATGCTATAGGCTTGAATTGCTTGTGCTGGGACCACTAATAATACCACAGGTTATATTAAGGTATCAACTCACAAGTACTTACAGGTGTTTAGACAATAAAAAGCATCCCCCCGCACCACTCATCAGTAGCACTGCCTTGCTCATTTCAAGCCCAGACTTCCCTTTTCCCAGCCAATTTGTCGAGCTCTTCTGGGGGGGATCCCGAGGCGTTCCCAGGCCAGCCAAGAGATGTAGTCTCTCCAGCGTGTCCTAAGTCGTCCTCTGGGCCTCATCCTGGTGGGACGTGCCCGGAACACCTCACCAGGGAGGCACCCTAACCAGAAATCCAGGCCACCTCATCTGGCTCCTCTCGATGCGGAGGAAGACCGGCTTGACTCTGAGACCCTCCTGGATGACAGAGCGTCTCAGCTTATCTCTAAGGGAGAGCTTGGACACCCGGCGGAGGAAACTCATTTAAGCCGCTTGTATGTGTGCTCTTGTTCTTTCGGTCACAACCTACAGCTCATGACCATGGGAGAGAGTAGGAACATAGATCGGCCGGTAAATCGAGAGCTTTACCTTTCGCCTCAGTTCCTTCTTCACCACGACACAGAGTCTGCATCAATGCAGACGCTGCACCGACTCAGACTTACTACTGGCAATGCGGACCAAACTCTGACACCAGTCGTACAGGGATCGAACAGCCCGTATCAGGGAGTCCAGTACCCCATACTCCCGGAGCACCCCCTTACAGGACTCCCCGAGGGATACGGTCGAATGCCTTCTCGAAGTCCACAAAACAAATGGATACTTGTTGGGCAAACTCCCATGGACACTCGAGGACCCTGCTGAGGGTGTAGAGCTGGTCCACTGTTCCATGGCCAGGACCAAAACCACACTGTTCCTCTGGAATCTGAGATTCGACTTCCTGACGGACCATCCTCTCGAAAACCCCTGAATATACCTTATCAGGGAGGCTGAGGAGTGTGATCCCCCTATAGTTGGAAAACACCCTCCGGTTCACCTTCTTAAAAATGGGGACCACCACCCCGGTCTGCTAATCCAGAGGTACTGACCCTGATGTCCAAGCAATGTTGCAGAGGCGTGTTAACCAGGACACCCCTACAACCACCAGAGCCTTTAGGAACTCAAGGCAGATCTCATCGACCCCTGGGGCCCTGCAACCGAGGAGCCTTTTAACCACCTCGGTGACCTCAACCCCAGAGATAGAAGAACCCACCTCAGGGTCTCCAGACTCTGCTTCCTCAAGGGGAAGGCATGTCGGTGGAATTGAGGAGGTCTTCTAAGTATTTGCCCCACTGACTCACAACATCCCGAGTTGAGGTCAGCAGCACAACGTCCCCACTATACACAGTGTTGATGGTGCACTGCATCCCCCTACTGAGATGCTTGATGGTGGCCCAAAATTTCTTCTTCTTGCTTTCCCCCCCCCCGCTTTCCTTTTTTCAGTCTTTTTCCATGGCCTCACCGAACTCACCCCACGCCTGAGTTCTTGCCTCAGCAACCACCAAAGCTGCGTTCCGCTTGGTCAGCTGGTACCCATCAGCTAACTCTTGAGTCCCACAGGCCAAACGGCCCGATAAGACTCCATCTTAAGCTTGACTGCATCCCTTACCACTGTTCTCCACCAACGGGATTGGGGATTTCCGCCACGACAGGCACCGACACCCGTACGGCCACAGCTCCGGTCGGCACGGAACATCGTCTACTCCGACTCAATGACCCCCGGCTCTCCCAATCATCAAACTGTGGCCTAGGGTGTCGTGGTGCCAAGTGTACATGTGGACACCCTCATGTCTGAACATAATGTTTGTTATGGACAAACCATGATGAGCACAAAAGTCCAATAACAGAACACCACTCGGGTTCTGGTCGGTGGGCCGTTCCTCCCAGTCACGCTCCTCCAGGTCACACTGTCATTATGCTCTAAGTGCGAGAGGACTGCATCTTTTGCACAATTGTCAAAAAAAAAAAAGTACCGGATAACTATTAACCCTTTATTGCTCACTGACTGTTTTTTTGTCAATGTCTTTATGTCTCAAAAGTGTTTTCTGTCAATTGACTGTCTATTGTCGTACAAGAGCGGCTCCAACTACCGGAGACAAATTCCTTGTGTGTTTTTTGGACATACTTGGCAAATAAAGAGGATTCTGATTCTGATTGCCCATGTGAACGTTGAAGTCCCCGAGCAGAATGAGGGAGTCTCCAGCAGGAGCGCTCTCCAGCATCCCCTCCAAAGACTTTACCGAGGTAAACCCCAGCTTTCAGGCACAGAGTCGGGGTGCAATAAGTATGCCCACACCTGGTCGGCGCCTCTCACCGTGGGCAACTCCAGAGAGGAAAAGAGTCCAACTCCTCGCAAGAGGAATGGTGCCGAAGCCCAAGCTCTGTGTGGAAGTGAGCACGACTAGATCTAGTCAGAACTTCTCAAGCTCGCACACCAGCTTCGGCTCTTTCCCTGCCAGAGATGTGACATTCCATGTACCTAGAGCCAGCTTCTGTACCCGGGGATCGGCCCGCCAAGGCCCCCGCCAAGTCCGCCACCCACCTCACTACGTACCCGACCCATTTGGCCCCTCCCACAGGTGGTGAGCCCATGGCAAGGGGGATTCACGTTGCCTCTTCGGGCTGTGCCTGGCCGGGCCCCATGGGTGGAGGCCCGGCCACCACGCGCTTGCATTCGAACCCCACCTCCAGGCCTGGCTCCTGAGGGGGGGCCCGGTGACCTGCGTCCAGGTATGGGAAACCTAGGTCCTAAATGTTACACAGCAATTCAGAAAAATAACATCATACCAACAGTTAAACATGGTAGCGGTAGTTTGATAGTCTGGAGCTGCTTTTCTCCTTCAGGACCTGGACAACTTGCTCTAACTGATGGAACCATGAATTCTGCTCTTTACCAGAGAATACTTAAGGATGCTGATCGTCCGTCAGTCCGTGACCTCAAGCTGAAATACACTTGGGTTCTGCATCAGGACAATAATCCGAAACACACCAGCATGTCAATTTCTTAATGTCTTAAAGAATACAAAAATTAAAAAAAATGTTTTGGAGTGGCCTCGTCAAAGTGCGGACTTTAATCAATGCCCTTCCAATTGTTGCAATTCTGCAAGTAAGAGTGGGCCAAAATATCTTCACAGAGATGTCACTACCCGTTATAGAAAACACAAGGATTCAGTTGCTGCTGCTGAGGGTGGCCCAACCAGTTATTCGGTTTGGAGGGCCATTACTTTTTCATACAGGTCCAAATCGCTTTGGCATTTTTTGCCCTTTATGAATAAAAACACCATTTGAAAACTGCATTTTATGTGTACTTGGGTTATCTTTGGCTGATATTTACATTTGTTCGATGATCATAAACTTTAAAGTGGGGAAACTATGAAATAATATAACAATTTGAGAAGTGGGACAATATTTTTTCACAGCACTGTATTTATTGTGCAACATTTTGGGACTATTCTGCTAATAATATTGTTTTTAGAACCGTAATTTTACTCAGCCCAAAAATACTCAAATAATAATGATAACACATTTTTACCTTATAACCAACACATTCAGACCAGTTTTGAATAAATTAATTAAATTTGATTTGCCCCCGAGACCTTATTTCTTAAAATATACTACCTGTTTTAAAATTTTAAATATTTAAATTCATTGATTATATATCCTATCGTGAAAAAAAATAATCCTCATTACAGTATATTATTTGAGTGTAATGGAGTACCATTAGAACTTCTTTTCCTTTCGGCTTGTCCCTTTAGGGGTCGCCACAGCGCGTCATCTTTTTCCATGTAAGCCTATCTCCTACATTATCCTCTCGAACACCAACTGCCCTCATGTCTTCCCTCACGACATCCATCAACCTTCTCTTTGGTCTTCCTCTAGCTTTCTTGCCTGGCAGCTCCATCCTCTTCATCCTTCTACCAATATACTCACTATTTCTCCTCTGGACGTGTCCAAACCATCGAGGTCTGCTCTCTCTAACTTTGTCTCCAAAACATCGAACCTTGGCTGTGGTTTCGCAGCCAAGGTTCGATGTTTTGATGAACTCATTTCTAATTTTATCCAACCTATGCACTCAGAGAGCGAACCTCAACATCTTCATTTCCGCCACCTCCAGCTCTGCTTCCTATTGTCTCTTCAGTGCTACTGTCTCTAAATCGTACATCATGGCTGGCCGTACCACTGTTTTATAAATTTTGCCCTTCATCCTAGCAGAGACTCTTCTGTCACATAACACACCTGACACCTTCCTCCACCTGTTCCAACCTGCTTGGACCAGTTTCTTCACTTCCTGACCACACTCACCATTGCTCTGGACGGTTGAAACCAAGTATTTAAAGTCCTCCACCCTTGCTATCTCTTCTCCCTGAAGCCTTACTCTTCCCCCACCACCCCTCTCATTCATGCACATATATTATGTCTTACTTCAGCTAATCTTCATTCCTCTGCTTTCCAGTGCATGCCTCCATCTTTCTAACTGTTCCTCCACCTGCTCCCTGCTTTCACTGCAGATCACAATGTCATCTGCAAACATCATGGTCCACGGGATTCTAGTCTAACCTCATCTGTCAGCCTATCCATCACCACTGCAAACAGGAAGGGGCTCAGGGCTGATCCCTGATGCAGTCCCATCTCCAACTTAAATTAGTCTGTCACACCTACAGCACACCTCACCGCTGTTCTGCTGCCCTCGTACATGTCCTGTATTATTCTAACATACTTCTCTCCCATTCCAGACTTGCGCATGCAGTACCACAGTTCCTCTCTGGGTACTCTGTCATAGGCTTACTCTCGATCTACAAAGACACAAGGTAGCTCCTTCTGACCTTCTCTGTACTTTTCCATCAACATCCTCAAGGCAAATAATGCATCTGTGGTACTCTTTCTAGGCATGAAACTATACTGTTGTTCGCAAATACTCATTTCGGTTCTGAGTCTAGCCTCCACTACTCTTTCCCATAACTTCATTGTGTGGCTCATCAACTTTATTCCTCTATAGTTGCCATAGCTCTGCACATCACCCTTGTTCATAAAAATGGGCACCAGCACACTTTTCCTCCTCCTCCATCTTCTCACACGCTAGAATTCTATTGAACAAGCTGGTCAAAAACTCCACAGCCACCTCTCCTAGATGCTTCCATACCTCCACAGGAATGTCATCCGGACCAACTGCCTTTCCATTTTTCATCCTCTTTAATGCCTTTCTAACTTCCCCCTTACTAATCATTGTCACTTCCTGGTCCACCACACTTGCCTCTTCTACTCTCCCTTCTCTAATTTTCCACATTCATCAACTCCTCGAAGTATTCTTTCCATCTAGCTAGCACACTGCTGGCACCAGTCAACATATTTCCATCTCTATCCTTAATCACCCTAACCTGCTGCACATTCTTCCCATCTCTATCCCTCTCTCTGGCCAGCCTGTATAGATCATTTTCTCCTTCTTTAGTGTCCAACCTGCCATACATGTCATCATATGCCTCGTTTGCCCTTTGCCACCTCTACCTTTGCCCCGTGTTGCATCTCAATGTGTTCCTTTCGCCTCTCCTCTGTCCTCACAGTGTCCCACTTCTTAGCTAACCTTTTTCCTTGTATGATTTCCTGTACTGTGAGGTTCCACCACCAAGTATCCTTCTCTCCTTTCCTGCCAGAAGTTACACCCAGTACTCTCCTGCCTGCCTCTCTGATCACCTTGGCTGCAGTGGTCCAGTCTTCTGGAAGCTCCTCCTGTCCACCGAGAGCCTGTCTCACCGCTTCCCGAAAAGCTGCACAACGCTCGTCCTGTCTCAGCTTCCACCACATGGTTCTCTGCTCTGCCTTTGTCTTCCTAATCTTCCTCCCCACCACCAGAGTAATTTTACACACCACCATCCTATGCTGTCTAGCCACACTCTCCCCTACCACGACCTTACAGTTGGTAACCTCCTTCAGATTACATCGTCTGCACAAAATGTAATCCACCTGCGTGCTTCTACCGCCACTCTTGTAGGTCACCCTATGTTCGTGCTTCTTCTGGAAAAACTACCACCATCTTCCCTCCAAGTTTCTTTCCTGGATGCCATATACTTACCCATCACTTCTTCATCACCCCTATTTCCTTCACCAACATGTCCATTACAATCTGCACCAATCACGACTCTCTCTCTCTGTCTGGGATGCTTAGAACTACTTCTTCTAGCTCCTTCCAGAATTTCTCTTTCACCTCTCCGTCACATCCTACCTGTGGGGCATAGCCACTAATCACATAATACATAACACCCTCAATTTCAAGGTTCAGCCTCATCACTCGATGATCTTTTCACCTCCAAGACATTCTTAGCCAACTCTTCTTTTAAAATAACCCCGACTCCATTTCTCTTCCTATCTACACCATGGTAAAATAATTTAAACCCTGCCCCTAAACGTCTTGCCTTACTGCCTTTCCACCTGGTCTCCTGGACACACAATATATCAACCTTTCTCCTAATCATCATGTCAACCAACTCCCGAAATGTTCCTGTCACACTGTCACTGTCTGTGCTTTCCTCTTCTCTTTATGCCAAAGAACCTGCTTTCCACCTCTTCTTCTTCTTCTTCTTCGACTTCGACCCACAGTAGCTGAATTTCCAACAGCGCCCTGCAGGTTGACGGCGCTGGTGGCGGACGTTGTTAACCTGGGCCACGACCGATCCGGTATGGATTTCTTGGGATGAACGCTCATATTTGTTTGGCAAAGTTTTAAGCCGGATGCCCTTCCTGACACAACCCTCTGCATTTATCCGGGCTTGAGATCGGCCTACAGTTTGCACTGCCTTGTGCCCCCCATTGAGCTGCATTTATGGAGTACTATTAGAACACACATCCAAAATAAGTGCCTTGTTTTGTTTCATCTAAATTTTTAACCATGTGTTCGTGTGTGTGTGTATCAATATTCTGCAAGGTTTGTGTTCCCGTGCAGAACAGGGGGAGTACTCTGTCTGTCCTTTTCACACTGGGATGATGCCAGTGCGAGCACCAGAGAGAGGCTACCCAGAGCTCTATCATTAGTTCACCAATATAAAATCCGTATGTCACCAAATGTGACTGTCAATACAGTAGCGGGTGACTAGTTTGTAGGCTTTTTGTCTTAAAATGACAGTTGAATGTTCAGGCCCAGGGATTTGTCACTAGTTGCTTAATAAATAAAAATTAAATAAAAATAGATACTAGATAGGTCTGAACAGTCGTTAAATACAGCAACAAAGGTGTAAGTTGGGAACAGAAGTGGTATGTAAGTCTGTGTGTGTGTGTGTGTGTGCGTGCACGTATGACATTTGATCCACAGGGCAACCCATACATTTTAAGATTCATACAGTACATAAGCTAGTATTCTCTCCTGGATCATATTTGAGCCTTAAGAAAGGTCACCTTTTAGATCTTCAGAATTTATTACAATTTATTTTGTTGTGTTACAAATAATTGTTTCTGAGGAAATCATGAAGTCATGCCTTCCCATGAGGAAGCAGAGTCTGGGGTCTCTGAGCCGGACTCTCCTATCTCTGGGGTTGAGGTCACCGAGGTGGTTAAAAAGCTCCTCAGTGGCAAGGCCCCATGGGTGGATGAGATTTGCCCGGAGTTCCTAAAAGCTCTGGATGTTGTGGGGCTGTCCTGGTTGACACGCCTCTGCAACATCGCGTGGACATCGGGGACAGTGCCTCTGGAATAGCAGACTCGGGTGGTGGTCCCCCTTTTTTTTCCCCAACTAGAGGGGGATCACACTCCTCAGCCTCCCTGGTAAGGTCTATTCAGGGGTGCTGGAGAGGAGGGTCCGTCGGGAACTTGAATCTCTGATTCAGGAGGAGCAGTGTGGTTTTTGTCCTGGCTGTGGAACAGTGGACCAGCTATACACCTTCAGCAGGGTTCTCGAGGGTGCATGGGAGTTCACCCAACCAGTCTACATGCGTTTTGTGGACTTGGAGAAGGCGTTCGACCATGTCCCTTGGGGAGTACTGTGGGGGGTGCTTTGCGAGTATGGTGTGCCGAACCCCCTGATATGGGCTGTTTGGTCCCTGTAAAACCAGTGTCAGAGTTTGGTCCGCATTGCCGGCAGTAAGTCAGACTCGTTTCCGGTGAGGGTTGGACTCCACGCCAGGGCTGCTCTTTTTCACCGATTCTGTTCATAACTTTTATGGACAGAATTTCTAGGTGCAGCGGAGGCGTAGCAGGGGTCCGGTTTGGTGGCCTCAGTATTGCAGATGATGTGGTTCTGTTGGCTTCATCAAGCCGTGATCTCCAACTCTCACTGGAGCGGTTTGGATCCAAGTGTGAAGCGGCTGGAATGAGAACCAGCACCTCCAAATCTGAGACCATGGTCCTCAGTCGGAAAAGGGTGGAGTGCCCTCTCCAGGTCGGGGATGAGATCCTGCCCCAAGTGGAGGAGTTCAAATATCTTGGGGTCTTGATCACGAGTGAGGATCGGTGCAGCATATGCGGTGATGCGGATTTTGTATCGGTCCATTGTGGTAAAGGAGCAGCTAAGCCAAAAGGCTAAGCTCTCAATTTACCGGTCGATCTACGTTCCTACCCTCACCTATTGTCACGAGCTGTGGGTCGTGACCGAAAGAACAAGATCCCGGATACAAGCGACCAAAATGAGTTTCCTACGCAGGGTGTCCGGGCTCTCCCTTAGAGATAGGGTGAGAAGCTCGGCAATGCATTTTGTGCAATAATTTTTGCTCGAGCAGCTGAGACAGACACGAAACACTTTTTGGTGGTGGACGTATTAAAACTGATTACAACTGTATCGAGCACGCACCAAATCCAATGCGCATAATTCCTAGAATTTCCGTCAAGTATCCTAATTTCTCGTGTATGATGCGCACCCATGTATAATACGCACCCCCAAGTTGACCTCAAAATTCTGGAAAACCCGTCTACTACCTACGTATAATGCATTTTGACAAAGCATGATTTTGCTTCTACCCATATGATAAAAACAAAGTATTGTCTGTATTTTGTTACTTTTATCAAAGATATATTCTGAAGTTAAGCACTTTATTTGAAGATGTAATACTCTCTTTTTATTTACTTTATCTTATTTTGACATTCACAGCCCTACATTTATTTAGGAAATGAGAAAACACAGAGTTTTGCTCACGTTTGGTTACCTAGGCAGAATCTGTTACTGGGTATAATTATTTCAAGAAAACATGAAGGGCCAAGCGAAACACATTTAATTTTATTTTAATGGGATTCCAATTAAACTCTCAAGCATTTCAGAAGAGCATCATCATAAAACAAAACAAATAAATTAATGATGGTTGTTGTTCAGTCATTAGTCGTAATAAAAAAAATAAATAAATAAATTTTAATTCTGCCAAGTTATGTAAACTTATGACCACAACATAAAAAGTAACTTCACACAACACAGTGATTCTTTATTTTATTTTTTTAATGGATGGAACCAAATGCTATAAAATGTTGATTCCTTTCCTTACCCACCGATGAGGTACAAGGGTTTGTGATACTGTGTGACGTTTATGTGAATTTTGTCCAAATTCATTGTGATGTAAAGTTGCTACGGGGAAGTTTTAGCTTAATGTTAAGCTTTTTTTTTCTGTCATCGGCACTTACGTTGGTTTGGAGACTAAAATAAACTCTAAAAACCATCAGTGCAAAAGTGCAACCAACCGTTTACCTTGTTAGCTGTCTCAATGTTGGCATAAACTTATTTTATTGTTTCACTCAACCAATTGACAGAGTTGACTTCATTGAAGCTCCGCACGGTGTAGGCTGAGGCTCGAAACACGTGTCAGACGCTACACATCGTGAAAGCCTCCTTTTCACAGTATAATCTTATTTCAACTGTTGCACTGAGGCGACTTGTCATTAATTTTAACAAAGACACTTTTGTTCACCACCGCCGCCGTTAGGCACAAGGACGTCTTCGTGTGCGTTCTTCTTTGGTTTTTGCCGCTTCTACATTGGTTTTCTCCACTTCATCGGCGTCAGCGGACTAGGTATCGAAACTGGGGACTGAAATCTTAGGTTAGTCCCGGTTCCAATCAGTTCGTGATTCTCGCTGGCCAACCCTAATTACCACGCTGCAGCCTACTTGACATCAGCTTGCTTTTAAACATGTTCACTGAACCCTGCAGGTCTAAACTGAAGTCACTGAGCTTGGCAGTGAGATTAGTGAGGAAAGATGCATCTAAATTCCACTGGTGGTCCTCTAATTTTGTATGGTAATCCACACGTTTTGAAAGCTTCAGAAAGCCCTTGATTTCAGGCAACAGCTCTGCAAATTGGCCAAAAATTTACCTGTGCTTAGCAACCTAACATCCGTGGCAGTGGAAAGTATGTCTGCTCAGCATCATTATCCTCCAAATGAGCACGGAAAAGTCTCCTCTGCAGACTGCAGGCCCGAACTGAACACACAATCCTCATTGCAATATCCATCACTTCTTTCATATTTAAAATCTTTCCAGATGACGCGCTTGCTGGTGAATTCTACAATGATAATTCAGGATATGCGGGAAATATTCACTTTCTTTGCACAGTGCAATGAACCCACTGGTGTGACCTATCATAGCAGGCACCCCATCAGTTGTGATGGAGATCGGTTTGAAGAGAGGCAGTTTTGGCTCTCGAACAAATCCCAAGAAATCATTATTGAGTGTTGTCACATTTATGTCGGGCCAATTATACATTACTTGTCCACTCACTGTGGTCGTCTCACCACGCTGCACTATTTGCATATCTGTTGTTGACCAATACTGGCCACTCGTGTGCCTGAGTAGCATCTGCACCATTTGCACAATTGACTTAGTGGTATCTGCAACATTTGCACAATTGACACTGTCCCAGATTTTGGCACTAGTCATTTTAAACTGCATACATTTCTTGAAGTCTCGGCACCGTTTGCACAATGGTCATTCCACCGGACTATATGAGTCATTCAAACTGCTCTCGTTGCTAGAAAACTTTTTTTGCACAATTGCAAAAAAAATCAAAAATAAATTGTACCGGCATGACCAGATTACTAGCAACGATTTATTGCTCAGTGACTGTTTTTCTCAATGTCTTTATTGCTCAAAAGTATTCTCTGTCAATTGAGCGTCTGTTGTCGTACTAGAGCGGCTCCAACTTGCGGAGACAAATTCCTTGTGCTTTTGACATACTCTGCGAAATAAAGATGATTCTGATTCTGATTAAAATATCCTCACCTCTGGTGTGTCCTTTTAATGCCAAAACGGTGAGTAGCTTTTCCTTGGCACTCATGTCTTCAAAAACCATCCTGATGAAAACACATAATTGTTCCACATCCACCATATCGGTCAACTCGTCAAATTGGAGGGGAAAGCACTCAGACCTGTCAATATCCATCCTCAGTTGCTGCTCCAAATCCCCAGCCACTCCACTAGAAGTCCCACAGCCCACCCATGGAGCTTTTCTACCTTCCATGTCTAAAGGGCAGCCAAGTGGCTGTATTAGTTTTGAACTAAAATCCTAACTGAGGTGTGAACAGCCCCATCTTGTCACCACTGTTCTGTAAATGAGACAATTATTCTGTAATCTCTTCTCAATTACTGAAGGGGAACTGATGTTGATTTGCCTTTACCTGAATAAAGCAGTGTGTTGTAATCAGAGGTGGGTAGTAACACGCTACATTTACTCAAGTACCATTTTGGATAAATTGTACTTGTAAAAGTAGTTTTAATACTGCATACTTTCTATATCTACTTAAGTATTTGTCCAGAAGAAATGATACTTTTACTCAGTTACAATGATCTTAATGCCGCTCGCTACTTTTATTGATTAATTATTGCTTATTTATCAACTATTTCGTGCGCGACCTATCTGTTTAGACTACGACTTCGACTTCCACATTGGGCACTGTTTGCTCCAATCCAATTTAACTGCTAGTGACGTATAAGTCTAGTTCATTAATCAAATGACACAAGGACCGCAACACAACATCTTCTAAACAAAGGGCGGTGGGATATGCTTCTATATCAACGAAAAACAGTGTATGGACGTCACGGAAATTGAAAAAAAAACCCACCAGGACTCACCCCTCATTATTCTCGGGGACTTTAACAAAGCTAAACTCAACCACGAACTCCCTAAATACAAGCAGCACATCGACTGTTCTACCAGGGAAAATAAAATTTTAGACCACTGCTACACTACGGTAAAAACCGCTTACCATGCTATACCTCGTACAGCCCTTGGCTCGTCTGATCACTGCTTAATTCACTTAATACCGACGTACAGGCAAGAACTTAAATGCGCGAAGCCTACAGTGAAAACAGTGAAAAAGTGGACCAATGAAGCAAAAATGGAACTTCAAAGCTGCTAAGACTGCACAGACTGGAGTGTCTTTGAAAATTCAGCTGGCAGCCTGGATGAATATACGGACACTGTTACATCCTATATCAGTTTCTGTGAAGATGTGTGTGTACCAACAAAATCATTTCGCACATTCAACAACAAGCCGTGGTTCACTGCTAAACTTAAGCAGCTTCGCCAAGCTAAGGAGGACGCAATTCAGAGCGGGGACAGGGCCCTGTATAATCGAGCAAGAAACCAGCTGACTAAAGAAATTAACATTGCACAGAGGAACTATGCAGCAACACAGAGCCTAGAACTGAATGTGGGGACTTTGAATGTTGGGACTATGACAGGAAAATCTCGGGAGTTGGTTGACATGATGATTAGGAGAAAGGTTGATATATTGTGTGTCCAGGAGACCAGGTGGAAAGGCAGTAAGGCTAGAAGTTTAGGGGCAGGGTTTAAATTATTTTACCATGGTGTAGATGGGAAGAGAAATGGAGTCGGGGTTATTTTAAAAGAAGAGTTGGCTAAGAATGTCTTGGAGGTGAAAAGAGTATCAGATCGAGTGATGAGGCTGAAATTTGAAATTGAGGGTGTTATGTGTAATGTGATTAGTGGCTATGCCCCACAGGTAGGATGTGACCTAGAGGTGAAAGAGAAATTCTGGAAGGAGCTAGATGATGTAGTTCTGAGCATCCCAGACAGAGAGAGAGTCGTAATTGGTGCAGATTGTAATGGACATGTTGGTGAAGGTAATAAGGGTGATGAAGAAGTGATGGGTAAGTACGGTATCCAGGAAAGGAACTTGGAGGGACAGATGGTGGTAGACTTTGCAACAAGGATGCAAATGGCTGTAGTGAACACTTTTTTCCAGAAGAGGCACGAACATAGGGTGACCTACAAGAGCGGAGGTAGAAGCACACAGGTGGATTACATCTTGTGCAGACGATGTAATCTGAAGGAGGTTACCAACTGTAAGGTAGTGGTAGGGGTGAGTGTGGCTAGACAGCATAGGCTGGTGGTGTGTAAGATGACTCTGGTGGTGGGGAGGAAAATTAGGAAGACAAAGGCAGAGAAGAGAACCATGTGGTGGAAGCTGAGACAGGACGAGTGTTGTGCAGCTTTTCGGGAAGAGGTGATACAGGCTCTCGGTGGACGGGAAGAGCTTCCAGAAGACTGGACCACTGCAGCCAAGGTGATCAGAGAAGCAGGCAGGAGAGTACTTGGTGTATCTTCTGGCAGGAAAGGAGAGAAGGAGACTTGGTGGTGGGAACCTCACAGTACAGGAAATCATACAAGGAAAACGGTTAGCTAAGAAGAAGTGGGACACTGAGAGGACCGAGGAGAGGCGAAAGGAATACATTGAGATGCGACACAGGGCAAAGGTAGAGGTGGCAAAGGCAAAACAAGAGGCATATGATGACATGTATGGCAGGTTGGACACTAAAGAAGGAGAAAAGGATCTATACAGGCTGGCCAGACAGAGGGATATAGATGGGAAGGATGTGCAGCAGGTTAGGGTGATTAAGGATAGAGATGGAAATATGTTGACTGCTGCCAGCAGTGTGCTAGGTAGATGGAAAGAATACTTCGAGGAGTTGATGAATGAGGAAAATGATAGAGAAGGGAGAGTAGAAGAGGCAAGTGTGGTGGACCAGGAAGTGGCAATGATTAGTAAGGGGGAAGTTAGAAAGGCATTAAAGAGAATGAAAAATGGAATGGCAGTTGGTCCTGATGACATTCCTGTGGAGGTATGGAAGCATCTAGGAGAGGTGGCTGTGGAGTTTTTGACCAGCTTGTTCAATAGAATTTTAGTGCGTGAGAAGATGCCTGAGGAATGGAGGAAAAGTGTACTGGTGCCCATTTTTAAGAACAAAGGTGATGTGCAGAGCTGTGGCAACTATAGAGGAATATAGTTGATGAGCCACACAATGAAGTTATGGGAAAGAGTAGTGGAGGCTAGACTCAGGACAGAAGTGAGTATTTGCGAGCAACAGTATGGTTTCATGCCTAGAAAGAGTACCACAGATGCATTATTTGCCTTGAGGATGTTGATGGAAAAGTACAGAGAAGGTCAGAAGGAGCTACATTGTGTCTTTGTAGATCTAGAGAAAGCCTATGACAGAGTACCCAGAGAGGAACTGTGGTACTGCATGCGGAAGTCTGGAGTGGCAGAGAAGTATGTTAGAATAATACAGGACATGTACGAGGGCAGCAGAACAGCGGTGAGGTGTGCTGTCGGTGTGACAGAAGAATTTAAGGTGGACGTGGGACTGCATCAGGGTGAAGCCCTGAGCCCCTTCCTTTTTGCAGTGGTGATGGATAGGCTGACAGATGAGGTTAGACTGGAATCCCCGTGGACCATGATGTTTGCAGATGACATTGTGATCTGCAGTGAAAGCAGGGAGCAGCTGGAGGAACAGTTAGAAAGATGGAGGCATGCACTGGAAAGAAGAGGAATGAAGATTAGCCGTAGTAAAACAGAATATATGTGCATGAATGAGAGGGAAGAATGAGGCTACAGGGAGAAGAGATGGCAAGGGTAGAGGACTTTAAATACTTGGGGTCAACCGTCCAGAGCAATGGTGAGTGTGGTCAGGAAGTGAAGAAACGGGTCCAAGCAGGTTGGAACGGGTGGAGGAAGGTGTCAGGTGTGTTATGTGACAGAAGAGTCTCTGCTAGGATGAAGGGCAAAGTTTATAAAACAGTGGTGAGGCCAGCCATGATGTATGGATTAGAGACAGTGGCACTGAAGAGAAAACAGGAAGCAGAGCTGGAGGTGGCGGAAATGAAGATGTTGAGGTTCGCTCTCGGAGTGACCAGGTTGGATAAAATTAGAAATGAGCTCATCAGAGGGACAGCCAAGGTTCGATGTTTTGGAGACAAAGTTAGAGAGAGCAGACTTCAATGGTTTGGACACGTCCAGAGGAGAGAGAGTGAGTATATTGGTAGAAGGATGATGACGATGGAGCTGCCAGGCAAGAGAGCTAGAGGAAGACCAAAGAGAAGGTTGATGGATGTCGTGAGGGAAGACATGATGGCAGTTGGTGTTCGAGAGGAGGATGCAGGAGATAGGCTCTCATGGAAAAGGATGACGCGCTGTGGCGACCCCTAACGGGACAAGCCGAAAGGAAAAGAAGAAGAGGAACTATGCAGCAAAGTTGGAAAAACAGTTTGGCGCTAACGACTCGAAATCAGTCTGGCATGCATTCCAATCGCTGACTAATTACAAGCGACGATCCTCCCAAAGCTGAGAACAATAGCACACTAGCCAACGACTTGAATACCTTCTACTGCAGATTTGAAAAGGACACTTTCACACCCCACACGTACCCGGCCGCACCCCCGACCAATCACACCTCTGACTTCTGCGTTAACCATCCATGAACAGGATGTGAGATGCATCTTCAAACAACAAAAGATTAACAAAGCGGCAGGCCCGGACCATGTGTCCCCATCCTGCCTCAAAGTCTGCGCGGACCAGCTCGCTCCAGTCTTCACACAGATCTTCAATAGATCTCTGGACCTGTGCGAAGTGCCATCGTGTTTCAAACGCTCCACCATCATTCCAGTCCCCAAAAAACCTGCAATCTTGGGTCTAAATGACTACAAGCATGTCACCTTGACATCTTTGGTCATGAAGTCCTTTGAACGTCTCGTTCTGGACCACCTCAAGAGTGTCACAGGTCCCCTGCTGGACCCCCTGCAGTTTGCCTAGCAAGCGAACAGGTCTGCGGATGATACAGTCAACATGGGACTGCACTTCATCCTCGAACACCTAGAAAGTGCAGGGACATGCGCGAGGATCCTGTTCGTGGACTTCAGCTCAGCGTTCAACACTATCATCCCTGAACTCCTTTCATCCAAGCTTCTCCTTTGCAGCGTCTCATCTGCCATCTGCCAGTGGATTTACAGCTTTCTGACGGGCAGGACACAGCAGGTCAGGCTGGGGGAGGCCACCTCATCCACACGCAGCATCAGCACTGGGGCGCCCCAAGGTTGTGTCCTCTCTCCGCTGCTCTTCTCTCTCTACACGAACGACTGCACCTCATCGCACCAGACTGTCAAATTCCTGAAGTTTGCAGATGACACCACTGTCATCGGCCTCATCAAGGACCGTGATGAGTCTGCATATCGACAGGAAGCGCAGCGGCTGGAGCTGTGGAGAGGCCGACACAACCTGGAGCTGAACACGCTCAAGACTGAAGAGATGATCGTGGACTTCAGGAGGCATCCTTCGCCACAGCTGCCCCTCACGTTGTCCAGCTGCCTTGTGTCAACCGTCGAGACCTTCAAGTTCCTGGGAATTACAGTCTCTCAGGACCTGAAGTGGGCGACCAACATCAACTCCATCCTCAAAAAGGCCCAGCAGAGGATGTACTTCCTGCGGCTTCTGAGAAAGCACGGCCTGTCACCGGAGCTGCTGAGGCAGTTCTACACAGCGGTCATCGAATCAGTCCTGTGTTCTTCCATCACAGTCTGGTTTGGTGCTGCTACAAAAAAGGACAAACTCCGACTGCAACGGACAATCAAAACTGCTGAAAGGATTGTCGGTAGCCCCCTACCCACCCTCAAGGACTTGCACGCTGCCAGAACTAAGACAAGAGCGTGCAAAATCCCTCCGCATCCTGGTCACCAGCTCTTCCAGCTCCTTCCCTGCGATCAACTTCTTAAACACCTAACCTACAATTCCATTACAACATGCTGGCAATTTTTTTACTTGAGTTCGTTGTCACATTTCTGTGGGGCCAATTATACATTACTCGTGCACTCACTGTAGCTGTCTCGCCATGCTGAACTATTTGCATATCTGTTGTTGACCAATACTGGCCACTCATGCCAGTGTAGCATCTGTCCACACTGATTGAAGAGTATCTGCAACATTTTCACAACCAACATTGTCCCAGATTATCGCACTACTTGTCACTTTAAACTGCATACACTCCTTGAAGTCTCGGCACCCTTTGCACGATGGTCATTGCACCGGACTATTGCAATATTAGTCATTCGAACTCCTCTAAGTGCTAGAGGACACTGCATCTTTTTGCTCAATTGTCAAAGAAAAAAAAAATGTACCAGCATTACCAGATAACGAGCAATCCTTTACTGCTGAGTGACTGTTTTTTTTTTTTTTTTTTTTTTGTCAACGTCTTTATGTCTCAAAAGTGTTCTCTGTCAATTGACTGTCTGTTGTCATACTAGAGCGGCTCCAACTACCGGAGACAAATTCCTTGTGTGTTTTTTGGACATACTGGGAAAATAAAGATGATTCTGATTGGGCTTCCCGGGCAGAGGTATTAACGCTACATAAACGCGCGTGCGCGCACGCACACACACACACACACACACACACACACACACACACAACACACACAGCAAGATCAGAATTTGCACATTCACATTTTATTTTATTTTATTGATGTTCATGCTCTGATTAAAACAATCTGAAGTTACTCACCATTTACTCAGTATTTGAGTATTTCTTTCTGTTCTTTTTACTCTTAGGCAAGTAATTTTTTGGAGGACTACTTTTTACTTTTACTTGGGTCACATTATTGTCAAGTAACAGTACTCTTTCTTGAGAACTATATTTGGCTACTCTACCCACTCTGGTTTTAATGTAACGAGAGAGAGGTAGCGGTTTAGAACTAGTGTACAATATTTTATCACCCAAAGTGCGTTCAACAGGCTACAATATTTCCACTTTTGTGATCACAACAAGTATTTTTGCCTCCCTTCTTAAGAAGTCGAGAGTTTATGTTTTTCATTTCTTGCTGAGATTTACTGCTGATGCACAAGATTCAAACAAGACTTCTTTACTTAGAAATTACTATAATGACATATACAAACACAAATCTGTGCAGCATGTGAATAAAATACCCGACCCATTTAGGTTACAAAAATGTCACGTGCCAAGGTGGTGGCATGTCGTTGTTTGTGTGTTTGACCCGAGTGCTGAATTCATCGTGGTCCAAAATATTTTTAGTTGATTCCGGAAGCTCCCGGTGAATCTTATTGACTGTGCCAATGAGGGTGATCTTCCGGCTGAGCAGTTGTTGCGCAAGTGACAATAAGGTGATGAAGTTGTCTGTGGTAATGGTTCTTCCTTTGTCCACGAACGGTTCCATTAGCTTCATTACCACAGCTTCAGATGGTCTCTCCCCGTGGGACAACTGGTTATACCAAGATATGGGATGACATAGCATACATACTTGGATTTCAAGTCACATGCCACCCGGAACTTGATGCCAAACTTGTCGGGTTTCGTTGCAATTTACTGCAGGAAAAAACAATGTTTAGTGGGTGTCCCAGTTTTGCCAATCATGCATCCCGCAGCGATGGAAGTTTGATCACCCCCCTCCAGAGGAGAATGGCAATGAATGTCATTAATTCAGTGGGGGGCATCAACCAACTGTCATGCTATCTCTGGCGTCCATGCTGAACAGTCCACTTCTAAATAGTTTGAAGCATGCCAAGACTGACAAACCAGAGGAAGCTCTGTAAGCGACTCGACCCCATTCTTTTGACCAAAGCAGTTGGCTCTCCATCTGCGGTGTAGATTCAATTGGGCTGTGATGGACAGGCGCCAAACTGCTGTGGTGTCTTTTGCCTTCTCTGTTGGCCCAGTCTGTGTCTCCAGTTGACCTCTCTTTTCTGGTGTCGGTGAAGTCTCCTCATCTGTAGGGTGGTCATAGGCTACTGTATTTTCAAGCATACCCCTCCCCCAAGCATTCTGGTGGCCCATCAGATTCTGATGTCCTTCTCAGACAATAAGTCAAGCACTTAACGTGATTCACGTCTGTGAACATCTACTCTGGCAAGTAATGGCTGCATTTACAAAAGAAGGGTAGCTAATTGTAGGCAGTTGAATTGTTAATTTTAAACCACAGAGCCTTTCGGCTGTCCTCTAGGTATGGTAGCAGGAGTAAGAAAACCCCGTTGTTTTCTAGTGTTAAAGTAATCAAAAAGGCTATCTGCTGTCTTGAGAAAAGCTTCCTTCACAATATTGCCATCTTTGAATGGCTTCCTGTATTTAGCAAGGAAGTGACTGACGCCATAGGAAGCAATAGTTGCGGCCTTACCCTGGGTCTTCGGTTTGGTGAAAATTGACTGCCGTGCTGCAAGCTGTGCTTTCAAATCCTGCACTTTTGTAGCACGTAAAGCCATTTTTGCAGCGACATCCCTCTCGTAGTTCCGTTGAAGTGTTTTAAAACACTGCTCCACATTCCCTTTCTTTGCCAACGGCACTCTAGCATTGCAGATCAAACAAACAGGCTTTGAATGAGAATTTTAAAAAAGAAAAAAAATCTTCCTCCCACTCAGGGTGAAAATGGTAGGTTTTGGCTCGTTTCCCCATCATGTCAACGTTTAGAAGTGTGTAACCGCTCTGATCTTAAGCTCCGAGCTGTTGCTGACCGCTGACAACTTCCTGGATGCGATCATAGGTTAAAGGTGACCTACTTTTTCTTTTTCTAATACTTTTTTTGTGGATATGAGACTGATAGGGTGTGCAGCCTGCAGTGTACATTATTACAAAATTATTATTATTATTTTTTTTTTTTTTAAATAATAATTACTTAACCCGCGGAAGACTGGTTAGCACATCTGGCTCACAGTTCTGACGACCCGGGTTCAAATCCGGCCTCGCCTGTGTTCTCCTCGTGCCTGCGTGGGTTTTCTCCAGGTATTCCAGTTTCCTCCCACATCCCAAAAACCGGTAGGTTAAATGAAGACTCTAAATTGCCCGAAAGTGTGAATGTGAGTGTGCATGGTTGTTTGTTTATTATATGTGCCCTGCGATTGGCTGGCGACCAGTGCAAGTTGTACCCCGCCACTCGCCCGAAGATAGTTGGGATAGGCTGCTGCAGCACACCCGCGACCCTAGTGAGGATAAGTGGTATGGACTACTTTCCTATAAAACGGGAAAAAAAGAAAAAGATAAGTCAATAATTGTTCTCACTTTACTTTGTATGGTTCGAGAGTCAATTTCTGTTTTTAGAATTACTATCCATATGTTGAAAATAATTAAAAGTAAAAATAAGTCCAAGATCTTCATAAATTGACAGAATTTTTCAGTTCCAAATCCCAATCACTGTAATTAGTTATTATGCAAATATGTATGTCGATGATAAACTGAAGCACATTTTTCTCGATAAATGAGGTTCTCAATGTTTTGTAAAAGGATAATTCATTAAATGTAGATTTTCTGAAGATACTTGCAATGCAATTGTAAGTGCTTTGCATCAAATACAAAGGGGAAACACCAACTTATTCTTCTTTACATTACAGTAATTAGGCTTTGATTTTACTGGTTTGACACACTTGACATCAAATTAGGCTGTTTGTGCCCCTCAAACTACAATGAGTTTTGACACCCCTGGATTATATACATGATGATTTGTGTTCTTTGCAGGTGCTGGAAAGTGTTTTAAAGTTATTAAAGGCTTTGTTTAGCAACGAAGCAGACATATTTTTTAACACTACTTAAATCCTGATAAATCAGATGGAGTCGTTAACAGAATCAAGCAATTAGACAAAGGAAGACAGAGCTTTGGGTTAGGCAATAAGACAACATATAGCGAAATTTTCGATAGCACAGTTTTGTTAAAGATTTTGTTTTTCTGATTCTTGATTGATGGCTTTTTCAATTCCATTATTATTCTGAATAACACTGAATGTTTTTATATACTGGAAATAGATAATATTAAATGTATTGCCTACCATTGCCTAATCCAAATTGTATTTTCAAATGGTTGTTTTTGAAAATAATAATAGAATCAGGGGGGAACAAGGGGTTAAATCAAAACGGCCAGTTCCTTGATTGCAGGAAATAAAAATTCCAATTAATGTCAATATAGATATCCACAGATTCATGAAATAAAAATAGAAAAAAAATGTCCATGGCTCACATCTAATATAGCAGAAGCTGTCCAAGAGCACGTGTCTTTTGGTACAGCATCCCCTTGTCTCATACGCATCTGCAACCAGCAGTAAAATGCAACCAGATGACAGTTATTGACGAATATTGATACGTAGTGTATAAAACAGGTACAATTGCAGGTATTATTAGTTTAAAAAAAAAAGATATATAGTAATAATTCAAACAATCAATTCCCATCTGACAATAGCCTCTGCCACAGAAATTAATCAACCATTTAGTATATGAATGTGAATAGTAGTAACTATCATTTAAAGCCAATCTAATTCATCCATCCATTTACTGAGCCGCTTCTCCTCACTAGGATCGTGGGCGTGCTGGAGCCTATCCCAGCCTATCATCAGGCAGTAGGCGGAGTACACCCTGAACTGGTTGCCAGCCAATCGCAGGGCACATACAAACAAACAACCATTCGCACTCACATTCACACCTACGGTCAATTTAGAGATGTCAATTAACCTACCACGCATGTTTTTGGGATGTGGGAGGAAACCGGAGTGCCCGGAGAAAACCCACACAGGCACAGGGAGAGCATGCAAACTCCACATAGGCGGGGCCGGGGATTGAACCCCGGTCCTCAGAACTGTGAGGCAGACGCTCTAACCAGTCGTCCACCATGCCGCCCAATCTAATTGTGAAATGGAAATTCATAATTACGGTATGTACAGTTATTTTTCAACCTTGCAACATAACTATGGGACAGTAGTATGCCCTGAGCCTAAAAATGGCCCGGAAAGACAAGCACAAGCATACATGCAGGTTCTTATTGGCTCAAAAAGAAGTCATTTGGTCATGTTACACCAAAATCCTATTTTACCAAGTGTTCTTGGAGTATTTTATTAATTTATGTTATTTTATTCATCTTTGCAGTATTTCCCATCTTCAGTATGAAAGTGCTTTACAAACTGGCAGTGCAGTGTTGTCAAATGAAAGCGCTTTACTGCCATCTATAGGTCACACATTAAAATGACATGCTCACGCACTCACAGACACACACTCACGCACGCACGCACACGCACGCACACACACACACACACACACCGGCATGTCATGTCTGTTATAAAGTAGCTGGCATAAACTCAGTATATGCAACACTTTACAGATTACAGTACAGTGCACCAACAGTACAAAGTACCAACCTTAAAGACTTGACTACGGGGAGTTTTGTTGCCATTGTATCCCATATCATTGCCATTATTGGGTGATGAAGGTCCCAGGCGGAATACATGGCAGAAAATTCGAACAATCCTCAATAGACTCTTCATCTGAGCATCATAGCTGCTGGATAGGCTGAGGAGGGAAGGAGGTAGGATGACTATCATGATAACTTGCTGTACTGTATACCGTATTTCCTCAAATAGTGGCCAAAGGAGTTCATTTACTTATTTGTAAACAGTGCCAGGTGTTTATTTGAAGGTCTGCATCTGAAGGGGAGCCTTTATTGGTACAAATGATTGTGTAGGGATAGAGCTAGACATGCTGCTCTCCAGCTTATTATGAGAATGGAATGTGTAACTGCCCTACAATTGCAATTTCTATTTGTATCTTTTCATTCTATAACAAATTTTGCCCTAGATGCTTTTTTCTGCACTGCTGAATATGACAATTGATCAGCACAGCTGAAGTCGACTTCTCTGATGCTATCGCAATTCTAGTTTGTATTTCCTGCACTGCTGTATGACCATGCTGATTCTGTTTGTCATATTCTATTAATTCAGTGATGGGGTTAAAAATGGTGATGGTCACTTGGTTCACAATGCAAGAAACTATTTCGACTAACCCAATCAACCACATTAGTGCACTGCATCTTCAGCTACAGTTTCATCCTGAACACTCATCCAAAAGAATTCAGTGATTTGTTTCTTTTCAATTAGATTAAAAAGATTAAGCCCATTGTTGAATCAATACCTCCACCTTTGTGTACTACCTGGGGACATTAGAATGGGAGGAAAACAAGGGTGATGTTTAAAGAAGGAGAAATCACTGGCAACTGCTGCTATGTCGTCCCACTATTTACGGAACTCATGCAGCTACTGGTGTAGCACCTACCCACCATACATCAGAAAACCCTAACCAGAGTGCATACCAATCAGTCCCAACATGAACTGTAAACTGTACCACTAGATAAAAATGTGGCCAAAATAAAGATTATTATTAAAAAAAATATTCCTGAGGGTAAAAAAAGGAGGCGTCTATTTGGCGAGAGGCAGCTGTTTAAGTGGATGACATACCCAGCAACTAACTAAGGCATCTACTGGTATTAGAGTAAAGGCCATTGAGGATACATAGTAGTTATTATCCAGTTCATGACACACAAATCATAAGACAGCTAAGAAAACTAATCACCTACTTATCTGTAGTCACATAAGGATATATATTTTGATATATAGATATATTTTGTATAGTAATCAGAGTATATCTAATTTAATTTGATATTAACACAGCTACTTATTTCTTCAGGGAATGTATTATGTTTAAACCATACCTGAGCAGCTTATGTCCATTCGTGGTGGCAACTTCAGCCAGACTTGTCAAGATTCTCTGATAATTACTGTCACTTTGCTGAGAAACATGCTCCAGTACCTGCCTGAGCTACACAGACACAAATGACACAATTGATGGTGTATCAAAGCATCGCCCCACCCAAAAATTGATCAAACCATATTCTCTTTTATGTCATCATTCTGTGTCATCTGAATGAGTATCTGGAAGAGTCGGCTGTGGTGCTGAATGAGTATTTCACAAGTCTCCCCGTATCCTCCCTTAAAATAAATGACATGCACAAACAGTAGCAGAAAAACTAAACAACAGAGCTGAGAAAATGGAGCACTAAGTATGTCGCAATGCAAACCTGAACGCAGAGATCAAGAGGAGTGATCCCACTCTTGTCAGCAAGGTATTTGGCTCCTCGAGAAAGTAGGATTTGTGCTGTGTCTCTTTGGCCATGGCTGCATAGTATAAGTATTAAGGTTACTGTACTGAACAAAACTGAAGTTAATTTTTTTCCACATGAGGATTTTATTCGGGATTAATATTTCCAGCAGTGAATTTATATAACATAAAAATGAATTTACTGTGATTATTACCTGCAGGCAAAGTAAAGAGGTGTGGCCCCTGAGACGTTTGGTCGGTTGATGTTCGCTCCACTGTCCAGGAGGCACAACACCGTCTGAACACACATCAGTCATATATGGGACATTCTGAAGAAGAAGGGTACGTTTTATTAACAGTGAACAAAATTATTAGCTCCTGTACAAAGGATCTGAAATATTGCCAGGTGAGCTGGGGAAAATATATTGGATGGTCTACCTGTTCCACAAGTCTAAAAAACGACTGTGAATAGTCAAGTGCACGCACGGCCCATCCATCTTCTTCCGTTTATCCGAGGTCGGGTCGCGGGGGCAGTAGCTTTAGCAGGGAAGCCCAGAGTTCCCTCTCCCCAGCCACTTCCTCTAGCTCTCATTTCGGCCGCTTGTATCTGGGATCTTGCTCTTTTGGTCGAGCCCAAAGCTCGTGACCATAGGTGAGGGTAGGAAAGTAGATCGACCGGTAAATCGAGAGCTTCGCTTTTCGGCTTAGCTCCTTCTTCACCACAACGGACCGATACAAACGCCACATCACTGCAGACGCTGCACCGATCCCCCCGTCGATCACCCGTTCCATTGTTCCCTCACTTGTGAACAAGACCCCAAGATATTTGAACTCCTCCACTTGGGGTAGGATCTCATCCCCGACCTGGAGAGGGCACGCCACCCTTTTGCGACTCAGGACCATGGTCTCAGAGTTGGAGGTGCTGATTCTCATCCCAGCCACGACACACTTGGCTGCGAACCGCTCCAGACAGAGCTGGCGATCACGGCTTGATGAAGCCAAAAGAACTACATCATCTGCAAAAAGCAAAGATGCAATACTGAGGCCACCAAACCGGACCCCCTCTACGCAGCTGCTGTGCCTAGAAATTCTGTCCATAAAAGTTATGAACAGAACAGAGGGCATCCTTGGCAGAGTCCAACCCTCACTGGAAACGAGTCAGACTTACTGCCAGCAATGCGGAACAAACGCTGACACTGGTCGTACAGGAACCGAACAGCGCGTATAAGGGGATTTGGTAACCCATACTCCCAAAGCACCCCCACAGGACTCCCCGAGGGACATGGTTGAACGCCTTCTCCTAGCCCACAAAACACATGTAGACTGCTTGGGCCTAGTCACAGAGGAGGTTTTTAACCACCTCGGTGACCTCAACCCCAGAGATAGGAGAGCCCGCCTCAGAGACCCCAGACTCTCCTTCCTCATGGGAAGGTGTGTCGGTGGAATTGAGGAGGTCTTCGAAGTATTCTCCCCACCAATTCACAATGTCCCGAGTGGAGGTCAGCAGGTCCCCCTCCTGAGACGCCGGATGGTGGACCATAATTTCCTCGAAGCAGTCCGGAAGTCTTTCTCCGTGGCTTCACTGAACTTCTCCCATGGCCTAATTCTTCCCTCAGCGACCACCAAATCTGCATTTCGCTTGGCCAGCCGGAACCCATCAGCTGCCTCAGGAGTCCCACTAGCCAAAAAGGCCCGATAGGACTCCATCTTCAGCTTGACGGCATCCCTCACCACTGGTGTTCACCAACAGGTTCGGGGATTTCCGCCACGACCACCTTATGGCCACAGCTCCGGTTGGCCGCCTCAGCAATGAGGCGCGGAACATGGTCCACTCGGACTCAATGCCCCCCGCCCCCCCTGAGACGTGGGTGAAGTTCTGCCGGAGGTGGGAGTTGAAACTCCTTCTGACAGGGGATTCTGGCAGACGTTCCCAGCAGACCCTCACAATACGTTTGGGCCTGCCAGGTCGGACCGGCATCTTCCCCCACCATCGGAGCCAACTCACCACCAGGTGGTGATCAGTTGACAGCTCCGCCCCTCTCTTCACCCGAGTGTCCAAGACATGCGGCTGCAAGTCCGATGACACAACAACAAAGTTGATCATTGGACTGCGATCTAGGGTGTCCTGGTGCCCAGTCCACTTGTGGACATCTTTATGCTTGAACATGGTGTTCGTTATGGACAATCTGTGGTGAGCACAGAAGTCCAATAACAGAACACCACTCAGGTTCTGATCGGGGGGGCCTTCCTCCCAATCACGCCCTTCCAGGTCTCAATGTCATTGCTCACATGAGCATTAAAGTCCCCCAGCAGAACGATGCAGTCCCCAGCGGGAGCGCTCTCCAGCACCTCCTCCAAGGACTTCACAAAGGGTGGATACTCTGAACTGCTGTTTGGCGCAGAAGCACAAACAACAGTAAGGACCCGTCCCCACACCCAAAGACGGAGGGAGTCTCCACTCTCGTCCACCTGGGTGAACCCCAAAGTAAAGGTGCCGAGCCGGGGGGCAAAAAGTATACCCACACCTGCTTGGCGCCTGTCACTGTGGGCAACAACAGAGTGGAAGAGAGTCCAACCCCTCTCAAGGACTGGTACCAGAGCCCAAGCCATGTGTGGAGGCGAGCCAGACTAATTCTAGGCGGAACTTCTCGACCTCAAACACCAGCTTGGGCTCCTTCCCAGCCAGAGAGGTGACATTACACATCCTGAGAGGCAGCTTCTGTAGCCGGGGATCGGATCACCAAGGTCCCTGCCTTCGGCCACCGCCCAGCTCACACTGCACCCGACCCCTATGGCCCCTCCCACAGGTGGTGACCCCATAAGAAGGGGGACCCACGTTACCCTTTCGGGCTGTGCCCAGCCGGGCTCCATGAGTGCAGGCCCGGCCACCAGGCACTCGCCTTCGAGCCCCGCCTCCATGCCTGGCTCCAGTGGTGGGCCCTGGTGACCCGCGTCAGGGCAAGGGAAAACGTCTTCCTGAATATTTTAAGATCATAGGAGTTTTTGGAGCCGTGCTTTGTCTGGTCCCTCACCTGGGACCTTTCTGCCATGAATGACCTTGCCAGGGGCATAAAGCCCCAGACAACTTAGCTCCTAGGATCATAGGGACAAACAAACCCCTCCACCACGGCTCAAGGAGGGGCACGCACGGCCCATAAAGACAATAAAAGCCTTCCTTCCTCCATTTTCAATCATGGAGGCAACACTTCATTACCGGGCCGCCAAATTACACTAAATAGACCACAACAATTTATTAGGCTTAACACGATCAGGATTTGCGGGGCCGATCACCGATGAGCGAGTTTAAAAAAACGATAACCGATCCGATCACAGGATGGAGCAATGTGTCTATTTAAATCTCTTGTTAATTTATTGTATATACACTGAGTATCTTCAAAAGTATTCTCTTGTCCAGTGATTCCCAACCAGTGTGCCGTGGCACATTAGTGTGCCATGAGCGATCTTCAGGTGTGCAGTGGGAAATTCTAAAATTGTACTTAATTGCTCAAAAAGTATTCATTTACAAGAAATAATGTATCTTTGTACCTCTATTTGTGCCAGTGAGGCATAGTGACAGACAGAACAAATAAATGCTCTTCTATTAGATGGCAGGAAGTACATACAGTAATTACTGTGCATCTACTTTTTGTGACATTTATGTTTGTTGGTGGGCCGTGCGATTTTCCAATTGTAAAATATGTGCCTTCGCTCCATAAAGGTTGGAAATCACTCCTCTTGTCAGGTCATGTATTCTAATCAGTCAGGTCAAACCAACATTACAACATGACAGAAATAATGGGTGCTAACTTACTGGAATTGAATTACTTTATTGTAATTAAATGACATCACACACACCGAAACGTTAGAGCATTATTCAACATAACGCCGGCATGTTTACGTACAACCATTAGTGCTAGCACTAGCTTGCTCGGCTAAATAACGTTTTGTTGCCTGCTTGCGAGCTGTATCGTATTAAAAGTACGTAACATACCTCCTGAAATGAACGTAATCTCCCGAGCACCAGTGACCACCACCACCACACGTTTTTCCCCATTTTGCTCTTTTAATACACGCATCGCGATGTCGTCGCCATGGTAACGAGTGTATCCGGTCGCGGTTGAGTTGACAACATAAAGCCCTGTGACCATAAAAGACGGGATGCGGTGGTATCGGAATACAAGATTTTATTGCAGTAATCTGACATAGTGCCATCACGAAAGATCAAATTTGTCTTGTAATCTGATCCAGGCATTACGTGTTGTCTGTCCCACACTGCCGGCATGTTTTTTTTTTTGAAAAACACCTTTATTGGCTGTCAGATATTTACAGTATTACGTCATAAGAAGGCTAAAAATAAACTAGCCTTTGGATTCAAATATATTGTACATGACGTCGACGCAGAGTAAATGTCCGATCAATGACGGATCAGCGAATTATGACAAAGCCGATCAGCCTAAAATGCTAATTATACTGATACCGATCAAGCCGATCAGAGTCTAAAGTCTACGATTTATTTTGTAGAGAAAATGACCTGTACAAACAAACAATGGGGGTCTATCATATCATGCCATTCAAGCTAGGAGCGCCACTGCACACGCGCAATGCTTTTTTTTTTTTTTCTTTAATAAACAATCGCACCGCTTGCTGAGCGCTGACTGACTTTTTGAGCTTTAAATCGTAATGACTAGCTTAGCTCGATTGCCGATTGGCTTTGGGACATACTTGGCTGTGTGTCCTCTCTGTTGTTTGTCGCAATGTACCAACACTGGAACATATAAGTAGACTGAATGGGCTCGAGAATAAGCATTAGTTTGCTGAGGTATATAGTCCATGAGAATTGCAGAGACGTACCAACTTTGTCATATTGTCTGCTTGTTTGAAATCTGCGGCGCACATTTCGCTGCCGACCCCAGTGTCGAATGCGGACGAACTACTATCACTGTGACCACGAAAGTAGCTTAACGATTATATATATATATATATATATATAATTATTTTTTTTACAAATACTGTGATTGTGATGTAGCATGCGATTTTTGTAGGTAAGTTTGACATCTTCAGCATTATTCACTAAATGCAAGAAATAAAATAATTCTATAGTATGACCAACATGACACTGGATACAGCCAACAAATACAAAACTCTTTCCTGTAGGCCAGGCCTAAATGTTGTGATGAATTCAATTCAATGATTAATACATCATTATTTTAATATTGAATTGTAAAAAGAAAAACCTTCCATCACAGTAGAATATTGACTGATGGTTTTAACGTTATGTAGCCTAGAAAGCTTGTGCTACCACTAACGGTTGTACATAAATATGCCGGCATTCTGTCGAATCATGCTCTAAAGTTTCGGTGGGTGTCAAGTACAACCACAATTCCAATGAAGTTGGGACGCTGTGTTAAACATAAATAAAATTAATACCAATATTTTCAAATCATGTTCAAGCGATATTTCAATGAATACACTACAAAGACAAGATATTTAATGTTCAAACTTGTAAACTTTATTGTTTTTAGCAAATACCGTATTTTCACGACCATAAGGCGCACCGTATTAAAAGGCGCAGTCTCAGTTACGGAGTCTATTTCTGTATTTAACACAGACATAAGGCGCACCTTATTATTGGGCGCAGGCATGGTAAAACATACGCTAGCTTAAAACATACGGTAGCATGCATGCACGCTAAAACAATGTTTTTAAAAAGGCAGCGGGAGCAAAACTGAGTTCGGTTGTACTTTATTGAAGTATTTAACTCACATTTTTTTTTTATTTTTATTTTTTTAATAAATCAATCCTCATCCACAAATCCATCAAAGTCCTCATCTTCTGTATCCGAAATGAACAGCTTGGCAAGTTCTCCGTCAAACACGGCAGGTTCCCTCTCGTCATTGTCGGAGTCAGTCTCATTGCCGTGCGGCTCCTCAGAAACGATACCGGCTTTTACGAAAGCTCGAACAACAGTGCAAGCAGACACGTTAGCCCAAGCATCCACAATCCATTCACAAATTGTGGAGTAACTCGCCCGGCACTGCCTCCGAGTCTAAGTAAAGCTGTGTTCGCCATCTGTCATCCATCGCTCCCACGCTGCTCGCAACTTCATTTTGAAAGCCCTGTTTACACCGATGTCCAGTAGTTGGCGTTCCTTCGTCAAGCTTCCAGGAATGACGGCTAGCTCCGAGTTATTGCACTCAGTCGAATGGTGACTGTAGAGATGCTTCTCCCGGCTGTTCTTTGCTCATTAATCCATTGCTAGAGTTCGTCTTCCAACTCAGGCCACCTCGCCTTGTTTCCGCTGAAACTCAGCTTCGTCTTCTTGACTTGGCAAAGCTCGTTTTCCTGCTTCCTCCACTTGCGAACCATGGATTTGTTGATCTTTAATTCTCTCGCGGCTGCTCGATTCCCATGTTCCTCCACGTAACTGATATCTTGCAGTTTAAACTGTGCTTCGTAAGCGTGTCTCTTCGTAGGTGCGATTTTCGGGGGTCCTTAGCCAAACTGATGTTGATTTGCACAATGCACACCCTGGCACTATATACCTACTGGGGGCGTGCCTTTAGCGTCCTCTTTCATGCGCACCCTTCCTCCTTTAATAGCCGCATGTTGTCCTCAGTCACGTCCACCTTTCCTCTATATAAGCAGTGTGTCGGCAGGAAATGCTCACAATCACAGTCACGGAGCGCTCATCAAAGTAACAACATTTACAGATTTTGGAACTCGTTGCACACATAAGGCGCGCCGCATTATAAGGCGCCCCGTCCATTTTGGAGAAAATTTAAGACTTTTAAGTATGCCTTATGGTCATGAAAATACGGAAATCATTAACTTGGAATTTTATGGCTGCAACACACTCCAAAAAAGCTGGGACAGGTGGAAAAAAGACTGAGAAAGTTGAGGAATGCTCATCAAACACCTGTTTGGAACATCCCACAGGTGAACAGGCTAATTGGGAACAGGTGTGTGTCATGATTGGGTATAAAAGGAATTGATCAGTCATTCACAAGCAAAGATGGGGCGAGGTTCACCTCTTTGTGAACAAGTGCATGAGAAAATAGTCGAACAGTTTAAGGATAATGTTCCTCAACGTACAATTGCAAGGAATTTAGGGATTTCATCGTCTACGGTCCATATCATCATCAAAAGGTTCAGAGAATCTGGAGAAATCACTGCATGGAAGCAGTAAGGCCGAAAACCAACATTGAATGCCCGTGACCTTCGATCCCTCAGGTGGCACTGCATCAAAAACCGACAATGTGTAAAGGATATCGCCACATTGGCTCAGGAACACTTCAGAAAACCAATGTCCGTAAATACAGTTCGCCGCTACATCCGTAAGTGCAACTTGAAACTCTACTATGCAAAGCAAAAGCCATTTATCAACAATACCCAGAAACGGCGCCGGACTCATGGCTGTATTAGCTCAAAAGCGTGCTGCTACTAAACACTGAGCATATATATATATATATCACTTGGGTATAAAAGGAGCTTCCCTGAATTGCTCAGTCATTCACAAACAAAGATGGGGCGAGGTTCACTTCTTTGTGAACAAGTGCGTGAGAAAATAGTTGAACAGTTTAGGGACAATTTTCCTCAACGTACAATTGCAAGGAATTTCGGGATTTCATCATCTATGGTCCATAATATCATCAAAAGGTTCAGAGAATCTGGAGAAAACACTGCATGTAAGCAGCAAGGCCGAAAACCAACATTGAATACCCGTGACCTTTGATCCCTCAGGCGGCACTGCATCAAAAACCGACAATGTGTCAAGGATATCACCACA